>NC_081374.1:12039336-12309579 GCF_030684315.1 Stegostoma tigrinum
GGCCAATAAGGACACTGAATTGTAGGCCTGAGAGGGGATAGTCTGCAATGTGCAAGGGATCCTCTTCATTGCGAAGGAGATGCCTATCATAGTGACTTACTGCCAGAATTCTACACCCCCAATAAATCTCAATGTCTTTGGTTGTGCAGATTACATTTGGATGAGGTTATACAGCTCGGACATTCTCACGGTGTTATGACAGCGACAACAGTTGCCCTGAATTTTCTTGCCAATTTTCAAGGACCAACTGGACAGCTGTATGGCACCTCCAACTCTGACACACAAATGCAGACCAGCTGTCTCTGCTGCCGTTTTCTCCAGATCACATCTGCTCATATGTTTCCCCGAGCTGTGACACAGATAGTATCTCCGTCCAGGAAGGGGAATATTCCACCACCACTGGCTTCCCCCAGGGACAGGATACTATAAGCTGCACCCACACTGCTTTCAGAATGTCCCCAGCACTAACTTGCAAATCTCAACAACAGGAAAGACTCCACCTCCATCAAGGCACACGTTGGGTGTAACCATCGATGCCAGGTTTTGGAGGTGGGTCATTGATATCCTGGGGGCTCCCACAATGTGCAGATAGTCGAGCGGTCACTGGGTCCTGCTTCTTCCCAATATTCTCAGGACATACAGGAATGGCTGCTGGGAGACAGGAAGAGCCCTCCTGAAACTTGGCTGATGGCATTTTTATCAAACCCATAGACTGATACAGTATGAAGATATAATGCTGCTCCTGCTTCCACCAGGGCCACTGTGGAACAGACCATAGGGCTCGTTAAGATGGGGTTTTGATGCCTAGAATTCTTCAGCGTGACCTTGCAGCTTTGCCCAGAATGTCTCCCCCATCAGTATGGCTGCTGGGGCCCTCACAGATGGAGCTGACAAAGATTGTTGGAGGGGGGCAGTGGGATGTCCCACATCCAGGTGAAATGGGGTGGGGGTCATATTCGGGCTCACTGTCACTGACTGGAACTTCTGCAGTGGCTCTGCATCCCAGGCAGGAAGGAAATGGAGAGACCAGACATCACTGGAGTGTCCTGAGGAGAAACATCGAGGGATTTTCTGTGAGGGTCCTCCTCTCTATGGGTGCCTCCTGACACCATCCTGTCACTTTGAGAGGAAGGGGAACCTGGAGTGATGTCAATAGCCACGTCACACTCTCACCTCCTCAGTGACGCTGAACACCCACGGCCTCAGCAATGGAGTGTCGGTCCGTGTTCATATCCAGCAGACACTGAGTGGACTGGACCTGAGTCTGAGAGACACCCGCCCACCTCTCCAAGGGGATGGTCAGACACATCGCCTGGGACTGATAGTGTTGGCTTATTCCTCCATTCTTTGTTCCAGTTTAACAGCTGCCCCTGACATACCTACCTGCTGTGCTTGTGCCCGTCAGTGCATGTTCACAAAGTCAGTAAGATTAAAGCTGACAATTCTGAAGATTGAAACCATTGTCTTTGGTCACACCACATAGAACATAGAACGTAACAGCGCAGTACAGGTCATTCGGCTCTCAATGTTTCACCGGCCTATGAAACCAATCTGAAGCCGAACTAGCCTACACTATTCCATTATTATCCATATATTTATCCAATGACCATTTAGATGCCCTTAAAGTTGGCGAGTCTATTACAGTTGCAGGCTGGGCATTACACGCCCTTACTTCTTTCTGAGCAAAGAACCTACCTCTGACATCAGTCCTGTAGCTACCACCCCTCAATTCAAAGCTATGTCCCCTTGTGCTAGACATCACCATCAGAGGAAAAAGCCACTCACTGTCCCCCTATCTAATCCTCTGATCATCTTATATATCTCTATTAAGTCTCCGCTTAACCTTCTTCTCTCCAATGAAAACAACCTCAAGCCCCTCAACCTTTCCTCATAGGACATTCACTCCATACCAAGCAACATCCTCTGCACCCTTTCCAATGCTTCCACATCCTTCCTATAATGCGGCGACCAGAACTGTAAGCAATATTCCAGTGTAGCCGCATCAGAGTTTTATGCAGCTGCAACATTACCTCATGGCTCAGAAACTCAATCCCTCTACCAATAAAACTTAGTACATCATACACCTTCCTAACCACCCGATCAACCAGGGTGGCAACTTTCAGGGATCTATGCACATGGACACCAAGATCTCTCTGCTCATCTGCACTACCAAGAATCTTACCATTAGCCCAGGACTCTGTATTCCTGTTACTCCTTCCAAAGTGAATCACCTCACACTTTTCTGCATTCAACTCCATTTGCCACCTCTCAGCCCAGCTCTGCAGCTTATCTACATCTCTCTGTCATCTGCAACGTCCTTCCACACTATCCACAACTCCACTGACTTTAGTATCATCCGCAAATTTACTAACCCATCCTTCTACACCCTCATCCAGGTCATTTATAAAAATGACAAACAGCAGTGGCCCCAAAACAGATCCTTGTGGTATACCAGAAACTGAACTCCAGGATGAACATTTCCCATCAACCACTACCCTCTGACTTAGAACATAGAACATAGAAAAGTACAGCACAGTACAGGCCCTTTGGCCCACGATGTTGTGCCGTGGAATAATCCTAATCCAAAAGTAAAATAACCTCACCTACATTCCCCTCAATTCACTGCAGTCCATGTGCATGTCCAGCAGTCGCTGAAATGTCACTAATGACTCCGCTTCCATGACTACCACTGGCAAACTATTCCATGCGCTCACAACACTCTGGGTGAAGAACCTCCCTCTGACATCTCTTCTATACCTTCCAACTAATACCTTAACACTATGACCCCTCATGGCAGTCAATCCTGCCCCGGGGAAAAGTCTCTGGCTATCAACTCTATCCATGCCTCTCATTACCTCGTACACCTCGATCAGGTCACCTCTCTTCCTCCTTCTCTGCAGAGAGAAAAGTCCGAGCTCAGTCAACCTCTCCTCGTAAGACAAGCCCTCCAGTCCAGGCAGCCTCCTGGTAAACCTCTTTTGCACCCTCTCCATAGCCTCCACATCTTTCCTGTAATAGGGCGACCAGAACTGGACACAATATTCCAAGTGTGGTCTCAACAGATTTTGTAGAGCTGCAGCATAAACACGCGGCTCTTAAACTTGATCCCCTTGTCAATGAAATTCAAAACACCGTCTGCTTTCTTAACAACCTTATCCACCTGGGTGGCAACTAGGCTGACTGGTCTGTAATTTCCAGGGATTTCCCTATTCCCTCTCTTGAAAAGAGGAACAACGTTTGCCTCCCTCCAATCTTCTGGTATGACTCCCGTGGAGAGTGAGGAAGCAAAGATCTTTGGCAGTGGCTGAGCAAACTCTTTTCTTGCTTCCTGGAGAAACCTAGGATAAATCTGGTCTAGCCCTGGGGACTCATCAATCTTAATGTTCACTAAAATTTCCAGCACATCACCTTCCTCAGTCATGATCTGTTCAAGCCTGTCTTCCTGCTCCTCAAAGTTCTCATTCACAACAAGGTCCCTTTCCTTCGTGAAAACCAAAGAAAATAATTCATTTAGGGCTTCCCCTATCTGCTCAGACTCCATGCTCAAGTTCCCTATGCTATCCCTGATTGGCCCTACCTTCTCCCTGATCATTCTCTTATTCCTCACGTATGAGTAAAATGCCTTCGGGTTCTCCCTCATCCTTCCTGCCAAGCCTTTTTCGTGTCCCCTCCTGGCCCTCCTCATTCCACTTTTGAGCTCCTTCCGAGCAAGCCTGTAATCCTCCAAAGCTGTGCTAGACCCTTACTTCCTCCACCTTATGTAAACTGCCTTTTACTTTTTGACGAGAAGCACTTCTGTACCCGTCATCCAAGGCTCCTTAATCTTACCCCTTCTTACCTGTCTCAGAAGAACAAATTTATACATCACTCGCAACAACTGCTCCTTAAACAGTCTCCGCATGTCTGTTGTGCCCCTTCTGTGGAACAACTGCTCCCAATCTGTACTTCCCAACTCCTGCCTGATAGCGTCATAATTTCCTTTTCCCCAGTTAAATATCTTCCCCTGGTAACTGCTCCTTTCCTTTTCCATGTCTTCTTGCAGCTAGCCAATTTCTGATTCAAACCGCTAAATCACCCTCAATCCCATGCCTCTGTATTCAATCACCTTTCCTTAGCCACTGACTCCATCCATCTCCCTGTTCAACAGAGCCCTCATCCGACATGTTTTGAGTTCCACACTCAGTCATTCCCATACCATCCAAGCTGGACTTAAACCTTCCACCATACATCAACTTAATCTCATCCAAATCTTTCCTCCAACTTTACATCTTTAAAGGTACGATAGAAATGCAAGTTACCTTGTTTGCAAACATTGATAGGGCAAGATTTTTTTTAATGTGCAAACCAGCCTACTGGATCTAGAAAGATGTGAATCCATACTGCGCGGAAGAACAAATTGAAATATTGTCCCAGACATTAAAATTCAAATTAATTTGAATTGAAATGAACAGATTGAAATTCAAATTAAAACCTGACATTTTTAAAATAGCTTTCATTCCAACATTACATTATTTATAAAAATGCTTCTGTCTACAGCAAGCTACGTGTAAATGGCTCATTCTCATTGAAACCGCATTCAGTTTGGGCCCAGTCCATTAAATCCTCAACTAGAATCATGGTCATTGAGAAGTGTGAATGAGAATTACACAATTCCTACAGTGCAGAAAGAGGCCATTGGGCCCATCAGGGCTTCACTATCTCTGTCAAGAGCATCCCACCAGACTGAGAATTCCACTCAAGATAACAAAGTGTGGAGCTGGATGAACACAGCAGGCCAAGCAGCACCTCAGGAGCACCAAAGCTGACATTTCGGGCCTAGACCCTTCATCAGAAAAGGGGGATGGGGAGAGGATTCTGAAATAAATAGGGAGAGAGAGGGAGGCAGATCTAAGATGGACTGAGGAGAAGATAGGTGGAGAGGAGAGTATGGGTCGGGAGGTAGGGAGGGGATAGGTCAGTACACGGAGAACGGACAGGTCAAGGGGACGGAATGAGGTTAGTAGGTGGGAAATGGAGGTGTGGCTTGAGGTGGCAGTAGGGGATAAGTGAGAGGAAGAACAGGTCAGGCAGACAGGGGCGAGCTGTGCTGGTTTTGAGATGCAGTGGGAGGAGGGGAGATTTTGAAGCTGGTGAAGTCGACATTGATACCATTGGGCTGCAGGGTTCCCAAGTGGAATATGAGTTGCTGTTCCTGCAACCTCCGGGTGGCATCATTATGGCACTGCAGGAGGCCCAGGATGGACATGTCGTCGAAGGAATGGGAGGGGGAGTTAAAACGGTTCGCGACTGGGAGGTGCAGTTGTTTACTGCGAACCGAGCGAGGGTGTTCTGCAAAGCGGTCCCCAAGCCTCCACTTGGTTTCCCCAATGTAGAAGAAGCCACACCGGGCACAGCAGATCCAGTATACTATATTGGCGGATGTGCATGTGAACATATGCTTGATGTGGAATGTCATCTTGGGGCCTGGGATGAGCATGAGGGAGGTGGTAGAATTCCGCTCTATTCCCTTAACCCTACATATCTAATGACTAACCCACCTGCACTACACAGCCTCTGAGCTCTCGGAAATTTGGCATGATCAATTCACAAACCTGCACATCAATGCAGCATCAGAGGAACCTGAAGCACCTTCTGGAAACCCATGCAGACACGGGCAGAATGTGCAAACTGCACAGTGTCTGACAAGGCTTCAGTTGAACCCAGGTCACTGAGTCTGTGAGGCAACAGTGTTAACCATTGAGACACTGGGCTGTCCATACTTGTGAAGTTGAGATGTGAAAAAAATGCTTCTACATTTGTTGCATGCTTTGATGTTCATTGTGAATTGACACTGTAAGAAAAATATGTGAATATTTTCAAGGGGGACGTGTGACAGAAATCCATGAATGTACAAAGAGACAAAGTGTTAATTATTTCCATCTGCACATTGGAGTTTGGTGTGTCAATGGAATGACAGAGAGAAATGATTCAGGCAGGTTGAACAGTAACATTTAAAAATCATTCCGATAGATACATGGATGGGAGAGGTTTAGAGGGATATGGACGAAATGCCAGGAATTGGAACGAGCTGGGGATGCACCATGGTCAGTATGGACCAGTTTGTGCTGAAGGGCCAGTTTCCATGCTGCCTTCGTCTATGAATATAGAACTTTATTCTCAAGGGCTGGAAGAGGAATTATCGTTTAAACTGTGCTCTCAACTGGAGCCATAGGTCTTACAGCTCAGAACATGTCTATGACAGAGTATTGTATCCGCTCAATGCTTCTGGGTTAAGAATTTTCCACACATTTCAGGCCTCATCTCAACATCCTCCCCGACCCGAAAACCAATCCACCGGTTTTAATCAGGGCCTGCTAGACACCTGGGATTGGCCTCCTCTATCACTGGTAAAAGCCCCGAGCCTGTGGAGAAAGCCCTTTGGCAAACCACAAACCATACCTACAGGCATTGTAACGCTGTGCGGGCAGCCATTGCCTACAGCTCATTAAAGAGATAGAACTGGGTCACCTGCAGCAATATGTCTGCAGCTACTGACAAAAATGTTCCGTGGAGACACATTCTGGAAAGACAGGGAGGGGACAGTTTTCTTAGAGCCCACATCACTGTTAATAAGCTGGACATTGTGGGTGGAGCACTCTTGTGTCATTCAAGGCTGTTCTGAGAGTTTTCAGAACGAGCCCTTTGCTCACCGTCTCTGAGAGGGTAACCTCCTGGGACAGGTTCGTGCACACATTGTGGTGTATCACTGCACAATTCCAGAGCAAATGGAATGTGTGTACTGATGACGGAGGGGTTTTGAGGCAGGTTCAGTTCATACAATGGTTTGTCTCAGAAAAGCAGGCTTTTGTCAACTGCCAAGTGCCCATCTCACGGGATATGGCTTTGAATCTGAGCATGTTTTAATACTGAGTGGCTTTTAAAAAGTGCCGGCTGCCCATCGACCAGAGCGTGGCATTAACACTGAGCAAGTCACTTCAGAGGATCTCTGGCAATTTGGTCAGACATTCTACACTTTGTTAAAAAGAGCTGCATTCCCTGTTTCATCACAGTCTAATGATAAGTCTCATTATATTTTTCCAGTTGTTTCTACAATGCCCATGTCATTCAGGGTCTGGCAGTTCCCTGCTCTCTATTTCTGACCCTCAGACACTGACAACCTAATGTCAGAGGGTTTCATCCACAATGATGTAATAACCCCCAAATGTTTCCAACTGTTCTACAGGAGATTACCCGATGTACTGTTTCTGTTTCCCAGACAGAGCATTGCGATGGTCCTCACTGGTTCAGTCTCTGGGTAACAACTCCAGTGACTCTCCTTCTATATTAAACATTAAGGTGGGAGCACTGCCTTCAGCATTGTGGGTGGGGGTTAGCAGAGTTGGTGCAGGGTGTCAGCCCCTTTGACCTTCTCAAAGGTGAAACCCAATATGATTCACCAGGCTCACTCATCATCAACCACGTCCTGGGAACCACAAAGCCCCATGTCAGGCAGTTCACCAGAGGGAACCTCACCTTGGAATTGAACTCACCCCCCAGTTACTCAATCACAGCTCACTTCTCCCAGAATTGTCTCTCTGTCAGCAGAGACCTTTTTCTGCCTGAAATCAGCCTCATTACTTGCTTACTTGACTCTTATAGAAATGGAGCAGAGAGTGCCGATCTCTTGCAATCCAGGAGTTCACAATAATTGACACAATAATTATTCTGCACTCTCAATAGGAGGCACATTCTGCAAACAAAAATTCAAAACAAATCAATGTTTAACTGCACGATGAATTTTCACACATAAATCTGCATTTGTCATAAACTGTTTGTTGGAATTTTCTAACATGGGAGAATTAGACAGTTTTCATTCACCTGAGAATTCAGTCTAAATACTGAGCTTCAGTCACTGCTATCTGTACAACTGACTCTTGAAATGTCGTGATTTCAGAAATTTTTTATTCATTCATTGAAAATTAGTTGAGTTCTTCTGTTAAGCATAGCTGACAGCACAAAAATTTCTTCAGGGTTAATTTGCATCAAGTGACAGACTGTAGTTTCAGAAGTTGGCTTCCTATATCCTCTTCCTCATTTACATTCTTGTAGACATTGTATTACTCATTTACTTCAGTGTGAGAAACAAGAGCTGTGTGACTGACATCAAGAGCTGATCTTTGTGAATAAAACAATGTGGACTTTGATTCTTCTGATTTGTTCCATTCCCGGTGAGTGACCATCTGAGTTGTTAATTTCAATAACTAATACTTATTAAAGTCTCCCGTCTGGTTTATACAGTATAGAGGTGTTTACATATTTGGAGACATGTAAAAAAACAAAGGAACATCATGTTGACACAGCAGGTAACATCTTTATTGCTGTGACAAATGCCTGAGAATTTGATTCATTCTCCAGCACATTCTCACAAACCCAAACAGGTTCATCATCAACCTGCAAATTCTTTCAATGTGCTCATGGCGGGGAGCAAGTGTGGATGAAATTCCAGGTCAGATTTATCCAGCGCAGTGTGTTTCCTCTCAAATACTGTCTCAGGACAGTAACCTTTTCCAGGAAGAACAAACTGCAGAAATCTGATGCACCATGTGCTTTACGAAAGCCTTTGAAGTTCAAATGAAAAATGTAAAAATACATGAACAACGTCAGGAAATATTATATCTTCTTCTGAATATATGATAATGTCATGGGACATAGTTAACAAATACTTTACAGCTGCATTAGTCATTATCAATAAAATGAAAAAGGAGAGCAGAACATTTTTTTATCGTGATTCAAACAGCATAAACAATTGAACTCATCCAAAATTTTTCATTTTCAATATACACTGAAAACTGGTGTGGAAGTCAGCCTTCAAACAAAAGATCTTGGGTTTTGATTTCATTCTTTTTTTACTCTTATGACAATTCATTAAATACTGTTTTGCAAGGTGCTGTCACAAAAGTAGGTGGTTGGATTATATATCTTCCCATAAAAAGCTTTTTTCCTTTCAGTCATTAACTTTAACTGAGTTGCTGATGGTATATTTTGCCCTTCACTTACAACTTTAAAATCTATCACTGCAATAAAATTATTGTTCAGTATTGCCACTTCCCCTTCATTGATGATCAAGCAAATTTGAAACACAAAATATTAAAATTCCAAGGGATGGAGCTCAATGAAGTGTTAGAGGAAAACCTTCTGCAACAGTTTGAGACTCAACCTCATCAATTTCATGCAGAATACCTGACGGACAGTAAACTGAAGCGTGCCTCTGTGTGTTCAGAAATCCTCTTTGTTTCGAGGCTTCCTCTTTCCAATAAGAACTCTAATCCATGACTTCCATCAGCTTTAACCATTTATGCATTTTCTACCTTTTGCATTTCCTTTCAACTGCCTCATTTATTTTAAAATCTTTTCTATCATTTCAGTCGAGAACTGTTCCCCACAGAAAGAACCTATCTCCCAAAAAGACTGATCGCCTCGTGTCTTTTGAAGTAAACTCTACCCAGTCATCAACAGGCTGTTCCCGTTCCACTCCAGGACACAATGTGACAGCAATTCAAACATTTTCTCATGAAGTATCTCTCCGGGACAATCAGTAAATTGCTTCTGTTATTTCACTCTGCTTTAAAATGACAACAATGTTTCATTACAGATAATCCTGACTTTCCTGCCCTCAAGTTTCTGCACGTTCCTCATACAGTGCGGAAACTGGCCATTCAGCCCAACAAGAAGTCACTACAATCCTCTGAAGACCATCCCACCCAGACCCATTACCTGACCCTATTACTGTAGGCCGGTGTTTCCCATGGCTCATGCATCTAACCTCCTCATCCTTGAATATTATGGACACATTAACATGACTAATCCGCTGAACTTGCACCTTTTTGGACTGGTGGTTGAAACAGGAGGGACCAATGGAAACCCATGCAGACATGGAGGGAATGTGCAAGCTTCACACACATTCGTGATCATCCAAGATTGGAAAAGGAACAGAGTCCCTGGCGCTGTGAGGCATCAGTGCAAACCACTGAGCCACTGTGTCACCAGTGATCAAGCTTCACACTGGTGAACCGTTTGTTGCGCAACTTCAAATCTCTTCATTATGTCCTTGAGGGCTTTCATAACCTTCCTGTGTCACCTGTTGGATCTGCCCCTCACAACCTGAAAATTCAGCCCCTGTGCCCACCATGAGCCGACACACCAGCCCCCCCATCCCTCCCTGGCTGAAAGCCTCACTCTCTGGTCAGAACAAGGACACTCCAGACCCTGTAGCTTCCTTCACACTCATCCCCAGCTGACTCCAATCCAGGCCTGTCACTCAGACTGCTCTCCAGGACGGCAAGATCTCGATGATGCCACACACAATAGAGTTCAAGCCCACAGCGTGTAACAGAAGGCCAATTTCAAGATTGATCCAAAACTCGACCAATGGGGAAACGCTGTTTAAATTATTCCCTGTGAATCTGGAAAACCCTGAGGGCCTGATAAAGGTTTATATTAATGATTACCTTCATCATAAATTGGATAGAATGGAACTGATTACAATGTAACTGAAAATGAAAAGCACTTCTTTAGAAATTTCCAAATCTCTGAAATATTTTCTCCTCAGTTTCAGATGCTTTATGGGCAGAGAGATCCTTGACGGGAATTTTGGGAAGAGCGATCACAATACATTGCCACTATGAAGCACAGTGGTACCAGTCACACATTAAATATTGGTGTCACGGATGGACTCGTCAGTGTAATGTTATAGCAGCAACAAACTGGGCAAATGGGAGAATATCAATCACTGATAACAAAGCACAAGGAATATTTCTTGTTACAATGAAGAACCTTCAATGGGGAGATGCAGGATGGTACAGCTGTGGGATTGACGCTCCAGGACTTGACCCAATGTTTTATGTACAGCTGCACATCTCAGAAGGTACATATGTCTCACTGATATTATTTCAATTTTTAATTCTGCTGATATCTCTGATCAAATCTTTATCCAGGAGACAAGATAACATAGTGTTGGAGGGTATTTGATTTTTTGATGGCAGCCGATTTCTCAACAATTGTTTCTTTCCCACAGAAGCTGTCTCTACTCCTAAACTTCAGTTTTTGTCACAACCAAATGTCTCATGTTCTGGGGGCTCGGTCACCATCTCCTGTGAATCTGCCCGGGGATCCCTCCCCATTCATTACACATGGTATGAGAGCTCATCTCAAAACTCAAAGATCTCTGGCACCAATAAACTGGATCTACATTGTCAATCCTTCACACAGCAACATCATCAGTATTACTGCACAGCCTCAAATACTCAGGGAACAAAATCCAGTGAAATTGTTCATGTGTCAGTCAACAATGTAACAGAGAAGAACTGCAGTTACACTGTGAAAATCAAGAGCACCGGTAAGTGTGAAGCAAACAATGTGATTTTTTTTGCTGAATGTCCGTTCAAACTAGAGTCTTTTTGTCTCACTCTCTAAGGCTGTAATTATTAAAACTCACACTATTTTTTTTCATTGCCAGTTCTGAACAAAACCATCGATCCGCATTGTCCTTCAAAAATGAGCAGGTACATAAAATATTCCCCACATCATGCATAAACACTGTGCAATCTCCAGTAATCCACAAAAATTAAAATAGTTTTAGATTGATGAACAATTTGAATTTTTCTATCAGATGCAATTATCAAACTCAGTGCATGACAGTTGTGTCCAGATTTTGGACACACTTCGGGTATGGATTGGAGATGAGTTGTACAAATGAAATATATGAAAGTATTGACTGCAGGCATTTCCTGATATACTCTCGTGTTTGAGCTGTCAGAGAAGGAGCAGGTCAGCATCAAGTAGCAATGATACACATAAACTGTATTTGTAACTATCAGCAGCGGCTCATGTGGCTGCTCTCTAACATTGGTCTCAAACATGCTGTGTGTTCATGTTCCCCTTCGGGGCTAAAATGCAAGTGGATACCACTGCCCAGCAGAGAGAGGGAATGCTGTGCTCTTGCAGCTGAGACAGTGTCCATGAGCTAATAAACTGAGAACCTGTTCACCCTTTGGGTATGGCATCATTTGTAAACTGTTTGCAGAATGGGGGTTTTCCTGATGTCGAAGCAAGCATTCATTCCTCAAACAATATTGCTAAAAACAGCCAGATTTTTGTCAGAATTACTTCAAAGCTTTTCGCTGCATTTAAATTAACTTCGACACATTGCTGCATTACAATGGTATGCTTGTTTCAACAAAGCACTTCATCAAATGTGAATTGTTTTGGGGTCTCCTCAGATCCTGTAAGGCACTATTTAGTTCATTAATGTCCTTTCAGGAAGGAAACATGCTGCTCTTTCCAGCTCTGGTCTGCATGTGACTCCAGCAATGTGCTTGCTTCTTAACTGCCCTCTTTAAAAGGCCTGACAGCCAATCAGTCAGGGGTAATTCAGAATGGGCAGCAAACACTTTCCAATAAAGTATAAACAATAAAAAATTTAACAATTTAGCTCTTGCAGAAATGGCTCACTTAAAATACACTTAAGCCATGTTGTGTCTGTACTCCAGGGAGATGGGGAACCTCATTTGTCTGCCTCATGGACCCTAATACTTCAGCCAATGGGAAATCACTGGCAGGTTATGTGTCTGTGGGGGGTTCACTTTATTCCTGACAGTTCAGAAAACTGACACTAAGAGAGTGGAATTAACCAAAGCCAACATCAGCAAATGGCAGCTCCATGTGAAACTCATGGTTTTAAACAATTCCGATACCTGTGTTGTAGTTTCCAGCCCAAACCCTTTAACAAACCCATTTCTAACACATCAACTCTCAGATTTGAGAAAGAAAGTCAACAAGATTGTCTGTGTGTGCAACCACAGAACATGGGAGAGATACTGATCCAAAGCTTTCACATCAGTTTTTACTGTGGAGTGCTTGGCAATGAACCGGGCCAAGTGTCAGACCTGTTGGTCGGGGCATTTTGGCATAAGCGAACATAACTCTGTTACTTTTATAGTAGTCATGAAAAAGGATAGGCACATAAAGCAGAGCTGGGTAACATAAAATGGGAACAGATGTTGTGAGGGAAGAACACGACTGAAATGTGGAGATTGGTCAAGAAATGCAGACTGTGTGCACTCAATATGTTTGTCCCTCTCAGGCAGGGAAGCTGCGGTGAGTGAGGGAGCCTTGGTTCTCAAGAGAGGTCGAATGACTGGTTAAGAGGAAGAAGGATGCTTATGTAAGGTTTAGGAAAAGAGGAACGAAAAAGGCTCAGGAGGGATACAAGTTATCCAGGAAGGAGCTGAAGAAAGAGCACGGGAGAGCTATAAGGGGGCATGAGGAAACCTCAGCAGTTAGGATCAAACAAACTCCAAAGATTTTTACACGTATGTGAGGAATAAGAGAATGACCAGAGTAAGATCAGGCCGATCAAGGATTGTAAAGGGAATTTGTGTGCGGAGCCTGAAGAGACAGGAGAGGTACTTAATGAATACATTTCTTTGGTATTCACAACTGAGAGGGACCTAACTGTAGGGGAGAGCAGTGAGCAGCCTCAGGGGACTTCCCCTCCCCCGACTGCATCCCGAAGCCCAGCTCGTGCCCTCCCCCCCACTGCATTCCAAAGCCCAGCTCGTCCCCTGCCCCCCCACTGCATCCCAAAACCAGCCCAGCTCATCCCCGCCTGCCTAACCTGTTCTTCCTCTCACCTATCCCCTCCTCCCACCTCAAGCCGCACCACCATTTCCTACCTACGAACCTCACCCCGCCCCCCTTGACCTGTCCATCTTCCCTGGACTGACCTATACCCTCCCTATCTCCCCACATATACTCTCCTCTCCACCTATCTTCTTTTCTCTCCATCTTCGGTCTGCCTCCCCCTCTCTCCCTATTTATTTCAGAACCCTCACCCCATCCTCCTCTCTGATGAAGGGTCTAGGCCCGAAACGTCAGTTTTTAAGCTCCTGAGATGCTGCTTGGCCTGCTGTGTTCATCCAGCTCCACACTTTGGTGTCTTGGATTCTCCAGCATCTGCAGTTCCCATTATGTCTGATCATGATATTCAAAGTAGTGCTCAGTTACAAGAGGTGTACTTCAACAATCTGTTCTGAGTCCTCTTCTATTTGTGATTTTGGTAAATGATTTGGATGTTGGAGTGGAAGGGTGGATGAGTAAATTCACGAACGATGTAATGGTGGTTTGGGTTGTAGATAATGTGGAGGGATCTTCCAGGTTCCAAAGGGACTTTGATAGGATGCAGAGCTGGGCTGAGAAGTGGCAGATGGATTTTAACCCTGACAAGTGTGAGGTGATTCATTTTGAAAGGACAAATTTGAAATCAGAATACAGGGTTAACGGAAAGATTCTTGGCAATGTGGAGGAGCAGAGAGATCTCAGGCTTCAGGTCCACAGTTCCCGTAAAGCTGCCACCCAGGTGGGTAGAGTTGTTAAGAAGGCGTATGGTATGTTCGCTTTCATTCATAGAGGGATTCAAGAGTTCAAGAGCCATTAAGCTGGGCTCCACCTGTACAAAACCCTCTTTCAGCTACATTTGGAGTATTGTGTCCAGTTCTGGTCGCCTCATTACAGGAAAGATGTGGAAGATTTGGAAAAGGTGCAGAGGAGATTTACCAGGATGTGACCTGGAATGAAGGGAAGGTCTTATGAGGAAAAGTTGAGAGAGCTAGGGCTTTTCTCTTTCAAAAGACGAAGAATGAGAGGTGACTTGATGAAAGTGTATGAAATGATCAGAGGTATAGAAAGAGTGAACAGCCAGAGACTTTTTCCTCGGGTGAAGGCAGCTATTACGAGGGGCCATTTTTTTAAAGTGAGTGGAGGTAGATATAGGGGAGACGACAGAGGAAGGCCCTTTACTCAGAGTGTGGTGGGGGCCTACAATGCATTGCTGGAGAGGGTAGTGGAGTCAGCCTCATTTGGAGCATTTAAGCGGCAATTGGATAGGCATATGTATGATAGTATAAGGCAGGGGTCGAGGTTAGATGGGCCTGAGGTTTAGGGTAAAAGTTAGACACAGCACTGTGGGCCAATGGCCCTGTACTGTGCTGTACAGTTCTATGTACTATGTTCTCGAAACACACGGTTGTTGGGGAACTTGGGGATATAAATATTGATGGCTTGATAACTGTCCACATTACAAAAGAGGAAGTGCTGAAGGTCTTAAAAAACACAAAGGTGAATAAATTGGTGGTCCCTGATTAAGCATGTCCCAGGATATTGTGGGAAGTTAGTGAAGAAATTGAGGGATCCCTTGTGGAGATATGTGTCTCATCCACAGTCACAGGTGCAGTGCCTGAGGACTGGAGGCTGGCTAATGATGAGCCTTTATTTAAGCAAGGCTATAATGGGAAGCGTGGGAACTATAGGCCTGTGAGCCTGGCATCAGTGACGGGTAAGTTGCTGGAGCGGATTCTGAGAGATAGGATTTATATGCAATTGAAGCGGGAAGGGCTGTTTAGGGTGAATCAGTATCACTTTGTGTGTGTGAAGTGTACCTTACAAACTTGTTTGAGATTTTTGAGAATGAAACCAACAAGATTGATGAGGACAGAGTAGTAGATGTTGTCTACATGGGCTTTAGTAACAAGGTTCCTCATGGTCAACTAATTAGTAAAGTTAGATCTCATTGGATTGAGGGTGATCTTGCCAAATGGAACAAAATTGGTTTGACAGCAGGAGACAGGGTGTGGTGCTGGAGGGTTTATTTTGGACGGGAGGCCTGTGACCAGCGAAGTTGCACATGCATCAGTATAATTTAGGTCAACGATTTGGATGAGAATTTAGGAGGCAGGGTTAGAAAATTTTCAGGTGACACCAAAATTGGTGGTAAAGTCGACCATTAAGAAGAACATCTAAGATTACAAAGGGATCTTGATCAATTGGGCCAATGAGCTGAGGAGTGGCACACAGTTTTTAATTTTGAAAAATGTACGATATTACATTTTGGTAAAACAAATAAGGGCAGGACTTACGTAATTCTTGATAGTGGCCTGGGTAGTGTTGTCGAAATGAGAGATCTAGAAGTTCCGTTTGATAATTCTTTAAAATTTGCATCACAAGTAGACATGGTGGTTGAGATGGTATTTAACTGTTTTGCCTTCATTGCTCAGACCATTGAGTACAGGATTTGGAACATCGTGTTGAGCTTGTACAGGATTTTGGTGAGGTTACTTTTGGTGTCCTGTGTACAGTTCTAGTCACCCTGCTGTAGGAAGGTAAATGTTATGTTGAAGCAGCTTCAGAAGAGATTTAACAGAATGTTACTAGAACTGGATGGTTTCAGTTATAAGAATAGATGAGAAAGGCTGGGGCTTTTTCCACAAGGCTTTTTTATAATTCATTTATTGGATGAGGGTGTCGCTGACCAGGAAGCATTTATTACCCATCTCTAAATGCTCCGAGGGCAGTTCAGAGTCAACCACGTTGCTGTGGGTCTGGAGTCACATGTCGGCCTGAACAGATAAGGATGGCAGTTTGCTTCCCTAAAGGACGTTACTGAACCAGATGGGTTTTTCCTGACAATCGACAATGGATTCAGAGTCATCATTAGACTCTTAATTCCAGATATTTATTCAATTCAAATTCCACCATTTGCAATGGCAGGATTTGAAGCCTCGTCCCTAGATCATAATCTGGGTCCCTGGATTAACAATCCAGCAATAATACCACAAGGGAATTGCCTCTCCCAGAGTGTAGGTTGAGTTGTAAATTTATAAAGGCTTATAAAGTCATGAGGGGCATACATGAGATGAATAGCAAAGGTCTTTTTCCCGAGGATGGGGGAGTTCAATTGAGAGGGAATGTTTTTAAGATGAGAGAAGAAAGATTTAAAAGGGACCTGAGGGACAACTATTCACACAGGGGTTATTTCATGTGGGGACAGGGGCACAACTAATGAATGGACAGTTACAACAATTAAAAGATGAAAAGGAAAGGTTTGGTAGGAAATGGGCCAAATGCAGACGAGTGGGACTAGTTCAATTTGAGAAACTTAGGCAACATTGACGTGTTGAACCAAAGGGTCTGTTTCCGTGCTGTATGACTCAATGACTCTGTAAAATTATCGGTAGAATTAGGTCATTTACAGGTGTCATTGTGATCAGAGAAGGGGAAATAATGATATCACACAGGCTTTTTGTACAAGTAATGAGCTTCCATTTGTTCATGATGTTCTCTTGGATAATTACAAGTGAAAATGAGGTGAATTTGAACATCATTCCCTTCTTTCAACAGAACAGAGATATATTTGTAACATTTCTTCAACAATACCACCAACGACTACATATTCCCCAAATGCAAATCGAATTTCTTCTCCCAGTCAAACTCCAACCTCAGCAGACAATCTGTCTGAAAGGTATGATGTTCTTTGTTTTGAATCCATGTTCGAAATTAACAACTTGTTCAACAATTTTGGCCAAACGAGTGAAAGTCATCTGTTATTTTGGAAATGAAAATGGTGCTGGGTTTATATCAGGCTGCTATGTTAGTTTTCATTGAAGGTCCAATTGTTTTTGAAAAGTACAATTGGAGAACATACTTTCTATTTTGCTGACGTTCAGACTGCATTGCTCATCTTCATTACTTCACCATTAAACCACATGGAGTGTGATGCACTGTGCTTGCCAAACCTACCTTGCTGCTGTGTGTCCTGGAGTGTGATATCAGGGCAGGTTCATTCCTGCTGGTGAAAAGAAAGATTTGAGGTGATATATCTGCACAGTGACAGGGAGCTTTCAGTGTAAGTCTTTCGCATCAACTCCAATTTCGCGTGGTGGCCCACAGCGCCAGGGACCCGGGTTCAATTTTACACCTGCGTAATTGTGTGTATGTAGTTTGCACATTCTCCCCTTGCGCGTGTGTGTTTCCTCTGTGTGCTCGGGTTTTCATTCCACAGTCCAAAGATGTGCACTTTAGGTGGATTGGCCTTGGCAAATACTTCTGATTGTACATGTATTTGTCGGCTATTTGGATTAGCCATGGGACATTGGGGAGGAGTGTTGCGTCTCTTTGGATGCTCTTTGGACGGTCCATGAAGTCTTGATGGGCCGAATGGTCTGTTTCCACACTGTAGAGATTCTGTGATTCTATGATCTATATGTCAGTTGTGAAAATTTATGTAAATAAAGATCATCAGAATCTAATATCCATTTTTGAAACTGTTGTTGCTGAGTTTCAATGGGCATCTGGTGCTGTTTTATTCCATTTTTACTCAGTCAAATTTACTAACTTTAAAAAGGTTCAGTGGTGGTACGTTTACCTTCTTTCCCAACGGTTGTGAGCTCACTTCTCCTTCAGAGACTTGGGCACGTTATCAATGCTGAGCCCCCAGTGCAGTACTGAGAGAGTGCCACAATGTGGTGGCACTGCCTTCCCTCTGTGATCAATCCAGGCCCCAGCTGCCCCTCTCAGGGGAATGTGGTAGATCTCTTGGCGAAATTCATAGAAGAGCAGGGCCATTCTCCGTGGAGACCTGGGCAATGTGTTCCCTTTACCAATTCCAAATTACATCTTCATACATCTAATTATTGTTTCTGGGAGCATGCTATGAGCAAATTGAATACCATGTTTGCCATTGCAACATTTAATATAAGTATTACACTCCCTGCAGTACTTTCAGACGTCCTGAGGTGATGAAAGTCTTTCTTAATATATTTCTTGCATTAAATGGCCAAGAATCAATTGTGAACAAACACTTTTCTATTCTCTCTATCACAGTCTGATTTACATTGTACTCGGTGTGCTGGGGGCCATTCTGGTTGTTTTTGCTGTGTCTCTATTTTTGTACCTGAGGCAAATGGACAAGGGTGAGTTTTGATTTCTCTTCAATCATTTCATTGTATCCCAATAGCTTGCAATTGGATATAAATAGTGTATCAGAATTAGATCTTCTGATGGCTAGACAGCTGACATTCCAGTACAGTCAGGAGCTGCATGTGGAGACTCTGAAGATTCTCCATTGTAGCAGATACTGAAGGAATTCCCCAGAAGATTGAATGTTTATTTTTATTCATTCACGGGATGA
The DNA here is from genome assembly GCF_030684315.1 of Stegostoma tigrinum. NCBI lineage: Eukaryota > Metazoa > Chordata > Chondrichthyes > Orectolobiformes > Stegostomatidae > Stegostoma > Stegostoma tigrinum. The sequence continues at coordinate 12,058,337 of NC_081374.1, forward strand.
GGGCATCACTGGCATTTATTGCCCATCCCTAATTTCCCAGAGAGCAGTTAAGAGTCAACCACATTGCTGTGGGACTGGAGTCACATGTAGGCCAGACCAGGTAAGGATAGCAGTTTCATTCCCTGAAGGACATTGGTAAATCTGATGGGTTTTTCCTGACAATCGATTCATGATCATTATTAGATTCATAATTCCAGATATTTATTGAATTCAAATTCCACCATCTGCTACGGCAGGATTTGAACCTGGGATATCCAGAATATTATGTGGGTCTCTAGGTTTACAGTCCAGTGGCCATACCACTAGGCCATCACCTTCCCAATAGACAATTCCTCAACACTTGGGCCATCCATTTATTTCAGAGAATGCCAATGAAATTAAGTAAAATTGTTATTCAGTGAAAGTAAAGTGAATAAGTACATGGCCTAACTTCTGAGTAACTATTCAGCTGACCCCGGACTTACATCATATGGTCTGAACTATACTTTCGCAAGACTCCTTACAGCCCTCACTCCCTTGTTGGGAATCATGGGTGCAATGGTGATGAATGTATTCCAGTACATATTCATACACACTGCAATTCATGTTCAGCTTAAAGATTTTAAACATTGAACACTCTTGTTAAATTTGCTTGAATGATTGTATTTTGATGTTTCAGGTATATTCTGCATCATGCATCAACAAAGAGATAAGACTTTTAATGATGACCTGGTAAGGATAATGAATATTAACTTGCTGAATACAGGTTAGAAAGTTGCAGAAAAGGGATTTACAGCACAGAAATTAGTAATTCAGTCCAGCTGTTGCTCTTATGCTCCACACAAGACTTCTCCCACTCCTCTTCATCAACGTCCAACTCCAGTCTTCTTTACATGTTTATTAAGTTATCTCTTAAATAAAACAATACAACTTGACTCAACTCTTCCATTGGAAAGAAGTAGAGAATTCAGGAGAAAGCTTGTTATCTGAAAAGTGTCAAAATGTGGAACCTATTACCATGAGGGGTCCATGAGGCAAATAGAATAATTCCATGTAGAAGGGCAGCTGGATAAGCACATGAGTGTGAAATGAATACCATTTGTTGATGAGATTGGATGAAAATGGGAGGAGGAGGCTCAGTAGGAGAATTACTACAGTACAGGTTTGAATTGTCTATTTTGCACTGTAAATAATTTTTAATATCTTCTGACACTGTATATAGATTAGTAATAATCATGAAATCACTTTCTCTTTGTAAAAGCACAAATCATGATTGAAGTGAATCAAAAATACATTTTTTTTCAATTTTAGGAATTGGCATCAGTGGAAAAGAACATGGTATACGCAAACATAAACCACATTCAAACGAACACAGCAAACAGACAGAGAGAGAGAAGGGACAATCTGAAAAATGATGAAATCATGTATTCAGCATTGGAATTTCAAAAGAAATCTTCATCAGTGAGAGGTGGGCTGGCAAGGCACACAGTTGACAACTCAAACAGTGTCATCTACAGTGACCTCAATTTACCAAACCAGCCACTAAAGGGGAATAAGAAAGCCCCACGACTCATTCCTGCTCAGGGATCTGAAACGGCAGTTTATGCTGATATTGGAATTTAGGAAAAACATGATGAGATGTTTGTACTGCTCATTGTTTCTTCTTACTTTGCAATGCAGTTATTTTAAATTTCATCTATTGTCAGCTTCCCGCAAATTTAGTTTGTCCAGCTCCTTCAGATTTGTTCCCTACAATTCCATACTCCTTCCAGTTTGTTTTCCTCAGCAAATGGAATCAATTTACCTTCAGTTCCTGAGTCCAGGTCACTCATATAAATTAGGAAGAGTAGAATACCAAGGTGTTTGGCAACACAATCAGTCCCCATTTCCCCTTTTCCCCTAACTCCACCTTCTGATCACAGATTCCAGGTTCAAACCCCGCTCCTAGAGCTCAGTTCAAAAACCAAGCTTCAGACCCAACATGGTTCGGTTGGATACTAATAATCGTGTGTAAAAAACCAAACTTGAAAAGGGAACATCAATTTTTACAGCACAAGAAGGGGGTGCCAATTTGTTTGGATCGTGGCTGACATGGAGATGCAGCAGGGACTGTTAACCATCAATTTAGCTGATTAAACTCAGACCAGGCAAGCATGCTCTGACTAATTAAGTGAATTAATTAATGAATAGCAGTTTGCAAGATCCTCTCTCTGAGATGTCAGGATATATTCATTTAATGCAGAAGGGGCCCAGTGTGGGAATGTGTGTGGCTTCTAGCATGCACAAATGAATTACCCTGCAAGCCCAATGGATCATCTGACATTGGTTTCTGAGCACAAACAGAACTCTTCAATAAACATTGTTCAATAGCAGAATCATGTCTGATGTTGGATGTGGCAGTCTGGGATTACAGTATGGGCCAGTTAACGTGATTGGCTCACTCCTGACCTGCAGTGTTGTCTGATATCATCAGCCAAATGTTCAGATGTACAGTCCATACACTCGGCATCACACCGACATTAAAGATAATATTCCACAGTATTACAGGATTATGAGAATTGGGAAATTGAACTGTTTGGACATTATTGGAGTGAAGAGGGATCTTAGAAGTGATTTCTTGAAAAATATGAAAAGTCAAGGCAAACTTTTTTTTACTGTGTACTGGAAAAGTTAATAATTTTGCGAAATATACAACTTAAAGCTTTTAAAAGAGGTAAAATATTGTACTTATGGCCTAAATGATTTAACAAACTTAAAGAGAAATCCTCAGGCCTATGCTGTTGTCCTGATTCATCCTATCCAAAAAACCTCTGCTCAGCTGTGGTATCTTATGCTCTCTGTGTGTGAATTTGTGTTTGAGATTAGGAGGATGTAGTTTAGTTGCTCACTGTTCTGGCAACTGATAAAAGAAAAGATTTGTTTTAATAAACAATTTATTTGTATGTTGAAGAAATTAAGGGGAAGTCTGTTTTGTTTATAATAACTTTTATAAATAGGAACGCCTAAACCATTTTGGTGACTATATGAAATATTTAAACCTTCTGGTATTGTTTGTGGCACAGTGGGATTTTATTAACTGTACATTTTCCCATCAGAATTGTAACAAATGTTGCTGAGGTAAGAGGCCCCACTGCCAGGCACATGGGTCATGATGGACAGGTTCTAGTGATGGACTGGAGTGGTCAAAATCAGAAGGCACATGACACCAGATAATAGTCCAACTGGTTTATTCCAAATCACAAGCTTTCACAGTACTGCTCCTTCATCAGGTGAAGGCACCTGACAAAGGAGGAGTGTTCTGAAACCGAGAGGTACAGTCTTCACTGCCCAGAGGCAGTAGGGCTGGAGATGGGAAGTGAACTTTATTAGAAAGGATGGTGGTGCCCCTAACCCAGTGCCTTCCCCACCCTTGTTTGGATTTGGATCTCAGCAGGAAAGTCCAACGTCCAACTCCAACAGTCCACCGCCCATTGAGACCCCTAAGTGCTCATTCAAGTTTCAAGTGCTCTTTCAGCTCCAGGCAGGACAAGAAAGAACCAGCCTATCAGACTGGGGTTATCTCTTCTGTCATCTGCCACCTGCATGTGTGTGTGTGTGTGTGTGTGTGTGTGTGTGTGTGTGAGCATAACCTATTTCTGGTCTAAGGAGTAAACAAGTTGTAGTTTATTTCATTCCTGCAATTATTTACAGATTCGATTAATAGGCTCAACATTATAACAAACATTGTTGGGATGGAAAAACCTGAGGTCTGAGACACACTAGATCCTGCTTTACTCTCTCAGCTCAAGGCACCATCAAGGTGTGTGGTGCTTATTGTATTCAATCAAGTACTGAGCCCTTCAACCCCATTCAGGCCCAAATACAAGATTAACTATTGAGGAAAGCTGTTAGTTTTACTGATAATGGGTAAGGTCTCTTGATCCACTGAGAATTATAGCACACATCACATTCCCAGTGCTCCGTACTCCCTCTCTCCATTACCTTCAACCTAAAAGACCCGACCTCTCCCTGGATGATCCTTTGTACTGAGAGGGCTGGGGGGTGTCATTGTCCTGTCAACAGACAAGACCTTCCCCATGACACTGCCAGCTTCTGATTGGCCAGGAGCTCTCAACAGCTGGGACATTCTTACCCTGGTTCCGAATTCCAGCAGAAAGCCCACCAGGAGCCAATCAGCCGTCTGAAAACCAGATAACTCAAAAGGATTTCGCACTCTTACAGAATGTGGCATTCTCTCCTGTAAATGCTCCTATTAAACATGAACTTAATTTGAAACTGAGACTTTCCTGCCTCTTTACCACATATTTCTCAACTTTAATTATTCCAATGGGTTCTGTTATTTTCTATGATTAGATTTGAAACTTGTGTTTGTGGAGAGTCAATGAAGCAGTTTCTTAAAAAAAATCTGAACTCTGTCTCAGTGAGTCACATGGGAGCAGAATTAACTCAGAAAATTAATCCATTCATTGTCAAATATTAGAGGTTTTTTATGTTGATTTTAACATGGTTCTGAACAAAAGAAACTTCATTCTGTGTCAGGACTAGACAGGGTAAGCGCAAAAAAGATGTTCCCAACGATCAGAGCATCCACAAACAGGCTGCAGCCTAAGGATAGGACTAGGCCATTTTGTAGGGAGATGAGGAGAAATGACTTCACTCAGACAATGCCGAACTTTTGGAATTTTCTGCTACAGAAAGCAGCTCAGATCAAAACATTGAAGATTTCAGGAAGGAGTTAGGTATCGTTCTAATGGTTAAAGGGATCGAAGGGCATGACGAGAAAGTAGGAACGGGGACTGAGTTGGATAATCGGCCACGATTGCATTGAATGAAGGAGCAGGCTTGAGGGGCTTAATGGCCTATTCCCACCCCTATATTCTACATTTCTAAACAGATATTTCATTTGAAGGTGAAATTAAAAATAACATAACATTCTCATTTGGGGACAGAAAGGTACAAAGGCTGGGAAGGTGGCAATTTAGGTGAGAGGATGATCTTGGCAGCGGTCCAAGAACCCTGAATGCCAAGCCCATCAGGTGCGTGGATGTGGCTTGGCATTAACTGTTTGGGTTGCAAACAGAAGTTGCTGGCAAATTTCAGCAGGTCTGGCAACATCTGTGGAAAGAAAGCAGAGTCAAAGGTTCAAGTCCAGTGACTCTTCATCAGAACTGATAACAGCTGGGAATAAGTTGTATTTCTGCTGAGGACGTGGTTGGTGGGGCAGGGAGAGGGGAGGGGATAGGTGGAGATGGAGCCTTGAGACAGAGATATGAAAGAGGAGAGGCAGAGCATCCCCATTCCACCATCAACCTCCTCCACCTGGTTGAGATAATCCTCACTTTGAACAACTTCTCCTTCAACTCCTCTCAGTTACTTGCTGCCGGAGGCAAGTACAGTTTTAACAAACATTTGGACAGGTACATGAATGGGTTAGGTATAGAGACTCAATTCAGGCAAATGGGACTAAATTAATTGTGAAATCTGGGTGGCATGGACAACTTGGACCAAGGAGCCTGTTTCTGTGCTGTAGACCTCTACGACTCTGTGACTGTCTGACTCTTCAGGTCAAAGGTGTGGATATGGCTACTCACATAGGCAGCAGGTATGTTGGTCTCTTTGTGGGGTACGTGGAACATTCCTTGTACAATCCTACTCCCATCACAGCCCTTTCCCCGTTATGTCAATGATATCATCAGTGTTGCTTCCCTCTCTCATCCAGAATTTGACAACTTGATCAATTTCATTTCCAATTTTCATCCTGCTCTCACCTTCATCTGATCTACTTAGGACTCCTCCCTTCCCTTCCTCAACATCTCTCTTTCTGTTTCTGTGGATAGCCTGGTCACCAATATCCTTTATAAACTCACTGACTCCCACAGTTATCTCAACTATGCATTCTCACACACTGCTTCTTGTACAGACTTTATTCCCTTCTCCCTGTATTTCTGTCTCCGTCTCTGTCTCAACGATGCCTGTTCTAGAACAGGATGCAAGAAATATCCACATTCTTTCATCAGCCCAAGGATTTCCCAGCACCATGGTTGATAATGCCCGCCAACCCATGTCCTACCCAACTTCCACACTTCTGCCCTCGCTCATTCTCTTCCCTCCTACAGCAACAATAGCGTCCCCCTCATCCTAACCAACCATCCCTCCAGCATCCACATCCAAAGGATCATAAGTCACCATTTCTTTCATCTCCAATGGGATACCACCACCAGACACATATTCCCCTCCACTCCATTGTCAGCTTTTCACAGGGACCATTCCCTCCAGGGCAGCCTGGTCCACTCCTCCTCCACTTCCAACACCCCCACAGCACCTTCCTACGTAATCACAGAAGATGTAATACCTGCCCGTTTATTTCCTCCCTCCTCACTACTCAAGGTGAAGCAGCAATGTACCTGCACTTCACACAAACTAGTTTACTGTGTTCTCTGCTCACTATGTGGACTCCTTTACACTGGGGAGATGAAACGCATACTGGGCAAGCACTTTTCACAATGTCTATGCTATGTCTGACAATGACTCCAAGCTTCCGTTGCCCACCACTTCAACACATTTCCGTGTTCTCTGGCCAACATTTCCGTCATAGACTTCTACCTCCACCCACCTCCGCCACCCTCCCCACCTTGCCTACAGCATAGCTACCACTTTTTCCAAGCTGCTATCAGTTCAGCTGAAGAGTCACTGGATGTGAAATATTCAGTCTGCTTTTTTCCCAAAGAAACTTCCAGACCCGCCTCGATTCGGCAGCAATTTTGGCAGCTGGTGGCTCGTCCTCTATCACTGATAACAGCACTGGTCTGTCATGGGCATCAAGTTTAAAGGCTTTTTTGCTGGTGCCCCTACCTCTGGGATAGAAAGTTCATCTTCAGCGATGTATCTAGATAAGTTGTTAAGAAATATTTTCCTTTTTAGAAAAGAGGATTTGGGCCTGTCAATTCGAGTTTGAGTTGGTTCCATCTAATTTGGATCAATTGTTTTATTTATTTAAATGATAGAAAGGAGCGTTGGTGGCTGCTCTGAGTGTACACAGCAGTTGTCTCCAGAAACAGCTTCCAGGCAGGTACCACCACCAGTGTAGGATCAAGGGACCGAAATGGCCCTTCCTCACGACTTTTTAAATTCCACAAGATCCTTCCAAGGTGAATGTACATTGCCCTGTCCTTCCAATGTGAAATTTTCTCCCAATTCGGTATTTTGCAAATGAAATCCTTCATTTATTCTCTTGTCTGCGAGCAGAAATTTTGAATTTTATTTTGCACTGGCTGATGCTGAACTTCGCAGTAACTCTGGAGCTCTGAGATTGTTATATCTAGAAAAAATTGAAATAATTCCACTTACGGGGTCCCCAGACACTTGTGTGGATCAACCTCCAAATTGCTTAGAGGCATGAGCGACCTCAACAGCTTACTAAAGTACAACAAAAGTTTCTGATACCCTGCTCCACATAGAAGAAGTTGGTTTACTGCTTGCTTATTTTTAGCTAAAATAGGAAGGAATTTATATTTGTCGAGGAAAAGCAGAAATTACTGCATCATTTTGCAGAACTAAGAAGCTGAAAGGCCAACCTCAATTCTTGCATCTATGAGGCTATTTTTGAATCAAATTAAATATCTCCAATGGCTTTTGTGAAACACAAATGACAACCATATCAGTGTGTCACACTGATGTGCAAAATGTTGCACAGTTATATTGAATTGATATAGAACACGATTTGAACCTCAGCTGGAGCATTGTGTACTGTTCAGGGCCCTGTACCTTAGGAAGTATGTCAATGTATTTTAAAGAATGCAGAAGAGGTTTCTGAGAATTTTTCCAGGGATGAGATGCTTGAGAAATGGAGATAGTTTGGATAAGGAGGGCTTGGACGAGGGAAGAATAAATGGAGGAGAAACAGAAAAAAGCTGGGGAAACTCAATGGGTCTGGCAACATCTGTGGAGAGAAGCAGAGTTAGCATTTTGGGTTCAGTGTCCTATCTTCAGAATTAATGGCTAAGAAAGGGTTAATATATATGAAGACAGGGGAGAAGAGTAAACAATCGATGCATATGGAACCCAGAGAGAGAAACAGCTGGGCAGACAAAGGAATGGATAAAGGCGAGTCAGGTAGAAAGAAAAGCTGCCAATAGGAGCTATTAATGGGTGAACATGGGGTGTCTGTATTGAGGGCAGACCATGTGCTGAGTGCTGAGGAGATGGGTAAAGGACATGGAAGAAGGTGCTCAGGGCCTAAAATTACTGAATTTGATATTTAATCCTAAAGGCTACAGGATTCCCAAGTGGAAAATGAGATGCTGCTCTCCCAATTTGCACTGACCCTCACTGGAGCAGGCCTTAGGCAGACATGTTGACCATTGGTGTGTTGAAGTGTCAGGCAACCAGTAGCGCAGAGCCATTTTTGAATGTAGGTGTTCTGCAAAGTGATCACCCAGTCTGCACTCCATTTCACCAACGTTGAGGAAATGAGCAGGGAATACTGAAACTAGATTGAGTGGAGTGCAGCTAAATTTCTGCTTTACCTGGAAGGTGTGTCTGGGGCGTTGGATAATGAGGATGGAGGAAGTAAACAGGCAGGTGTTACACCTTCTGTGATTGCAGCGGTAAGTGAGTGCGTGGGAGTGGTAGGAATGGAAGAAGTGGACCAGAGTGTCGTGCAGAATGCTGACAAGTGAGGGGAGGGGAATATGTGTCTGGTGATGGCATTCCATAGGAGGTGGCAGAAATGATGACTCATGATCCTCTGGATGTTGGTGGGATGGTAGGTGAGGAAAATTGGGACACTATCGCTGCTGTGGGAGGGAAGATAGGGGCTGAGGGCTGAAATGCAGGAGATGGTTTGGATTCAGCTGAGGACCCTGTCACTACAATGATGGGGAATCCTGTGTTGAGGAAGAAAGTGAACATTTCCCTGTGTTGAGGAAGAAAGTGAACATTTCAGAGGCACCATTTGACAAAGTTGGCCTCCTCAGGATAGATATGAGAGAGATGGAGAAACTGAGAGAACAGGTTTGTGTCTTTACTGGAAGCAAGGTTTGAGGATGTATTGGCAGGTAACTGTGGGAGTCAGTGGGTTGATGGAGATATTGGTGGTCAACCTATTCCCAGAAATGGAAACAAAGATGTCAAGGGAGGGAAGAGAGGAGCCTGAAGTGTACCAGGTAAGTTGAGAGCAGGCTGGAAATTAGGAGCAAAATTGGCCAAGTTTCCCAATTTTGAATGAGATAGTGAGAGTGCACTGATGATGTCATTGATGAACCAGGGAAAGAGTTGTGGCTGGAGTCCAGGGTAGGACTAGAACAAGGAATATTCTAGGTATCCCACAAAGAGACTGGCACAACTGGGGCTTATACAGGGACCCAAGTCAACACCTTTGATCTGAAGAGAAATTTGGTAGAGGTTTCTAAAATTGTCAAGGTGGAGTCAGGACAGAAAAGCCAAGGAGAAATTGTCAGTGCTCATAAATGGATTGAAAACCAGAGGGCCCACTTTTGAAAAGTTTCCAAAAGAAGCAATTGCCATGTAAGAAGGAAGTTTTTCACTCAGCTCGAAGATGGGGTGTGGAATGCACTGCCTAGTTGTGTGTTGGTGGAATGTTCAACTGAGACAGCCAGGGCATGAGATGATTTTCTAATTGGAAACAATAGCGCTGAATCATCCCAGGGCCTGAATGTCCCAGGCTATGGCTAAAATTTTGGGAAATTTGGGTGAGATGTCCAATGAGGCCCTTCTCAACATCAAGACCAAAAAGCTGCATTTCCTAAATAAGTGTAGGATGGTGACAAGAGATTCCCAGTAGTGACTTGGTGAGAGATATATTATCTCCTTATTATGACTTAATCTTGCTTCACAAAATATCGTCTCCAATTCTCCCACTTGCAGGATAGAAACTAGACCCTGAGAATTTCTCACATGACTGTCAGTGTGCTAATCTGATTGCCACTTACTCCTCCAGACCTCTGTCTCGGATATACAGTTGTCAGTATCTCAGGGCATTCTCCTCGGGCAGTGAGCAGCAAAGGATGTTGACATATCACACCTACCAACCTCTCTGCATCTTCATGGCACATCTCCAATCCACTTAAGGGCACTTCTGCACTTCAGTGCTGCCCTTTGGAGTGCACCAGTGTCTCTCATCACAAAGCTGCTGTGAGGACACTTTGTGCACAGGGAAAGGTACCCTGTGATTGGACAATGCTGCATCTCAAGGCTGATTGCTCACTCCCTCCTTCATCACTCTCTCACGTTGCTCCTACCTCAATGCGCACAGCATCCTTGCTTTGCGATGCCTTTTTGCACTTTGGTCCATCAGCTTTTAAGTCCTTTGGGCTCACTTCCGGCTTGCGTTGTACTTCGGTACAAACACGCAACTGGTTGTCAGCAGTCATTACCCAAGGGGGTTGGGGAGGGAATGTTGTTCTCTGGCACTGTGTTACATCAATGTTACCCCCGCAGCACGTGCCAGCCACATATGTACAAAGACACTGCACGTGTCACAAGTAAACTGCGACAACTTACTACCGAATGAAAGCAGTCGTTAGTGAGGCCCAGGCTGCCATCCTTCACACTTTGAACAAATGGGTAAAATAATGCTCAGAGCGGTCCATCTGTAAGTAAACAATTCCTGACAGTTCAACAGCTGGTAATTTCACTCTGGGTCATAAAGGCACAATCTATCGCATTTGCCATGTGCAGAATAGAAACGTTGACAGTGAAAACTAAAATCTATCATCTTGGCTCAGTAGGTAGCAGTTTCACCTCTGAATCAAGAAGTTTATCAATTCAAGTTATCATCCAGAAATTGGACCCTTTGACATTCAATGGCTGGGACAAAGTCCTGGAACACCCTCCCCAACAAGAGTCTGGGTCTACTTACACCACATGGACTGCAGCATTTCAAGAAGGCAGCTCACCAATACCTTCTCAAATACAACTAAGGATGAGCAATAAATGCTGACCCAGGCAGCACAGCACGTTTCCAATGAACTAATTAAAACAGGATGAAGCCCCGACTGAGAATCTCAATGGAACATGAAAATGCCCCGTGATGCTTTTCAAAAAACTGGCAGGAGTTCTCCCTAAATCAACAGCTAAAAAACAGCAGGTGATCTGATCATTTAAATGTTGGGGAGAGATTACTGTTCACAAATGGTTGCAGTATTTCCCACGTTAGCTCATTGGCTGCAAAGCATTTGGGACTGGGAGGAAGTTTTTTTTAGCTATTAAAATCAAACAACAGCCCTCTAATTAGCTTTGAACTATATCACTGATCTAATTAGATATTTAATGGAAAACTGACGATTAAAACATCAATTTCTAAATTATTGTGCAGACTAAGTAGTCTGCAAATGAATTTGAACAAAAAAAAACAAATCTGAGTGGTTCGGCATCACAATGAAGCAATAAATTGGATCACATTCTTCAACCATTAACTTTCATTCCTGACATGACACCAGAGTTCACAATAAAACCCCAGACCGTTGAGTCAAGGGGACGCTTTCCTAAAAATTGCAATGGAACAATTATAACCTGTTCTTTCCTGAATGATGAACAAGCAAATGAGGACACCCACAATGTATATTTAGCTGTCTGTAACACATTCAAAGGAAGATAAAAACACAAAGGCACAACAGCCCTAGAAATAGGAAACAAAAACAAGAATTAGTCCAGTAGGTCTGGCAACATCTGTGGAGAGAAAGCAGAATTAATGTTTTGAGTCCAGTGACCCTTCTTCGAAACTGAAAGCAGCTGGGAAGATGTCATCTATATGCTGAAGATGGGAGAGATGGGTGGGGAAAGGAATGAGTCGATAGCTGGTGATGGTGCTCAGAGAGAGAGAGAGAGAAAGAGAAATGGCATTTAGGGAGACAGAGGAACGCATGGTAATATGCCAGGGAGAAAGAAAAGCTGAGAAATGGAAAGTGTAGAGTGGGGTTTGTTAAAGGGCATGGGAGAAGGTATTCAGGCTCTAAAATTATTCGAGTGGTGAATTTATCAGCCAAATGGCCTGTTTCTCAACATTTGAGATTCTGTTATTCTATGATCTGTATGTCACTTGTGTAAATTTATGTAAATGAGGATCATCTGAATCTAATATCCATTGTTGAAACTATTGTTACTGATTTTCAGTGGCAATCTGATGCTGTTTTATTCCATTTTTACTCAGTCAAATTTACCACATTTAAAAAAAGTTTAAGTGTTGGTACATTTATCTTCTACACCAACGGTTGTGAGGTCACTTCTCCTTCAGAGACTTGGGCACGTTATCAATGCTGAGCCTCCAGTGCAGTACTGAGAGAGTGCCACAATGTGGTGGCACTGCCTTCCCTCTGTGATCAATCCAGGCCCCAGCTGCCCCTCTCAGGGGAATCTGGCAGATCTCTTGGCGAAATTCATAGAAGAGCTGGGCCATTCTCCGTGGAGACCTGGGCAATGCCTTTCCTTTACCAATTCCAAATTACGTCTTCATGCATCTCATTGCCGTTTATTGAAGCACGCTGTGAGCAAATTGAATACCATGCTTGCTATTGCGACATTTAATATAAGTATTACACTCCCTGCAGTACTTTTGGATGCCCTGAGGTCATAAAAGTCTTTCTTCATATGTTTCTTGCATCAAATGGCCAAGAATTGTGAACAAACACTGTCCCTTTTCTATTCTCTCTATCACAGTCTGATTTACATTGTACTCGGTGTGCTGGGGGCCATTCTGGTTGTTTTTGCTGTGTCTCTACTTTTGTACCTGAGGCAAATGGACAAGGGTGAGTTTTGATTTCCCTTCAATCTTTTCATTATATCTCAAAAACTTGCAGTTGGATATAAAGAGTGTATCAGGATTGGACATTCTGATGCCTAGACAGCTGACATTCCAGTTCAGTCAGGAGCTGTATGTGGAGACTCTGAAGATTCTCCATTGTAGCAGATACTGAAGGAATTCCCTGGAAAATTGAATGTTCATTTTTATTCATTCACAGGATGAAGGCATCGCTGTCTAGACAGCAATTATTGCCCATCCCTAATTGCCCAGAGGGCAGTTAAGAGTCAACCACATTGCTGTGGGTCTGAAGTCACATGTCAGCCAGATCAGGTATCATCTACAGTGACCTCAATTTACCAAACCAGCCACTAAAGGGGAATAAGAAAGCCCCACGACTCATTCCTGCTCAGGGATCTGAAACGGTAGTTTATGCTGATATTGGAATTTAGGAAAAACATGATGAGATGTTTGTACTGCTCATTGTTTCTTCTTACTTTGCAATGCAGTTATTTTAAATTTCATCTATTGTCAGCTTCCCGCAAATTTAGTTTGTCCAGCTCCTTCAGATTTGCTCCGTACAATTCCATACTCCTTCCAGTTTGTTTTCCTCAGCAAATGGAATCAATTTACCTTCAGTTCCTGAGTCCAGGCCATTTGCATAAATTAGGAAGAGTAGAATACCAAGGTGTTTGGCAACACAATCAGTCCCCATTTCCCCTTTTCCCCTAACTCCACCTTCTGGATCACAGATTCCAGGTTCAAACCCCGCTCCTGGGACTAAGTTCAAAAATCAAGCTTCAGACCCAACATGGTTCTGTGGGATATTAATAATGGTGTGATACAGAACTTGTGCATTGCTAAAAAGAGGCAGAATGTCAAAGTTTTTCTTTCACTTCATTTGGACTGAGCCACAAAAAAAACAAACTTGAAAAGGGAATATCAATTTTTACAGCATAAGAAGAGTGTGCTAATTGTTTCGAGTGTGTTTGACATGGAGAGGCAACAGCAACTTTTAACCATCAATCTTAGCTGATTAAACTCAGACCTGGCAAGCATGCTCTGGCTAATTAAGGCTACATTGAAGACCAATTTGCATGATCCTCTCTCAGTTACAAATGTGAGATATCAGGATATATTCATTTTGCCCAGAAAGGGCCCAGTGTGGGAATGTGTGTGACTTCTTGCATGCACAAATTAATCACACTGCAAACCCAATGGATGATCTGAAATTGGTTCCCAGTGTGTTTCTTAGCACAAATGGAACTCTTCTGTAACAATGGTTCAGTAGCAGAATCATGTCTAATGTTGGATGTGGCAGTCTGGGAATATGGTATGGGCCAGTTAATGTGCCTGGCTCACTACTGACCCGCAGTGTTTTCTGATATCGTCAGCCAAATGCTCAGATGTACAACCCATACACTTGGCATCACACCGAACTGGAAGGTAACATTCCACAATATTACTGGATTATGAGAATTGTGAGATTGAACTGTTTGGGCATTATTGGACTGAAGAAGGATCTAACGTGATTTCTTGAAAAATGTCAAAAATCAAGCCAAACTTTTTTTTACTGTGTACTGGAAAAGTTAATAATTTTGCGAAGTAGGCAAAAGCTTTTAAAAGAGGTAAAATATTGTACTTATGGCCTAAATGATTTAACAAACTTAAAGAGAAATCCTCAGGCCTATGCTGTTGTCCTGATTCATCCTATCCAAAAAACCTCTGCTCAGCTGTGGTATCTTATGCTCTCTGTGTGTGAATTTGTGTTTGAGATTAGGAGGATGCAGTTTAGTTGCTCGCTGCTCTGCCAATTGATAAAAGAAAAGATTTGTTTTAATAAACAATTTATTTGTATGTCGAAGAAATTAAGGGGAAGTCTCTTTTGTTTATAATAACTATAATAAATAGGAACGCCTAAACCATTTTGGTGACTATATGAAATATTTAAACCTTCTGGTATTGTTTGTGGCACAGTGGGATTTTATTAACTGTACATTTTCCCATCAGAATTGTAACAAAAGTTGCTGAGGTAAGAGGCTCCACTGCCCGGCACATGGGTCATGATGGGCATGTTCTAGTGATGGACTGGACTGGTTTATTCCAAATCACAAGCTTTCAGAGCATTGCTCCTTCATCAGGTGAAGGCACCTGACAAAGGAGGAGTGTTCTGAAACCGAGAGGTACAGTATTCTCTGCCCAGAGGCAGTAGGGCTGGAGATGGGAAGTGAACTTTATTAGACAAGATGGTGGTGCCCCTAAGCCAGTGCCTTCCCCACCCTTGTTTGGATTTGGATCTCAGCAGGAAAGTCCAAGCTCCAACTCCAATTGTCCACTGCCCGTTGAGACCCCTAAGTGCTCATTCAAGCTTCACGAGCTCTTTCAGCTCCAGGCAGGGCAAGAAAGAACCAGCCTAACAGACTGGGGTTATCTCTTCTGTCATCTGCCACCTACATATGTGTGTGTGTGTGTGTGTGTGTGTGTGTGTGTGTGTGTGCACGTGTGTGTGCACATGTGAGTGTGTGTGTGCACTCCAATGAGATGTATCTTATAGAATAAGCAAAATGTAATTTATTGCATTTCTGCAGCTGTTTAAAGGTTATAACAATGGGGTCCACATTTCTTTAAAGCCTGCTGGGAGATAACACAGCCTTAGTTCCTAATTTACCTTCACACTGAGTCATTATAACATTATTTCAGCCAGTGATGCTAACGGCATTCAACTAAATATTAACCCTTTCATGCCCTTACATGCATGTGTCCAACATCTCCTGCAAGTTATTTTTTGTGTATTATTGTTATATATTTGTTTGTAATTACATTTATCACTACCCAGCTCCCTCCAGAATGTTTGATTTCTCAAATTCAGTTGCTTTTGAGGTTGTTATTTGCTATTCATAAGCATGAAGCAACTTCTGAAAAAGAAAGGAAGACAGCACCAGTCTATTCAAAGATAATGGGAACTCCAAATGCTGGAGAATCCGAGATAACAAAGATACAAATAACAAAGATAACAAAGATAACATTTTCTGATGAAGGGTCTAGGCCCGAAACATCAGCTTTTGTGCTCCTGAGATGCTGCTTGGCCTACTGTGTTTATCCAGCTCCACACTTTGTTATCGCCAGTCTAGGCAATCTCTCTTTGTAACTGAAACTCTCCAACCCAGGCATGCTGGTAAATCCCCTTTCCAGTACTGCCTCATTCCTCCAAAAATGTGGATTCCAGAACTGCACAAAATACTCCAGCTGTGGACATCATATCTCATATATGTGTGGGTTCTACCGAGATTTATATCGTCTTGTGTGTGTGTGTGTGTGTTGTGTGTGCGTGTGTGTGTGAGTGTGTGTTTGTGTGTGTGAGTGTGTGTGTGAGTGTTTGTGTGTGTGAGTGTATGTGTGTGTGAGTGTGTGTTTGTGTGTGTGCATGTGTGCGTGTGTGCATGTGTGTGTGTGTGTGTGTGTGCATGTGTGTGTGTGTGTGTGTCTGTATGTGAGTGTGTGTGTGTGTGAGTATGTGTGTGTTTGTGTGTGTGCGTGTTTGTGTATGTGTGGTAGTGTGTGTGAGTGTATGTGTGTGTATGTGTGTGTGCGCGCGTGTGTGTGTGCGTGTGAGTGTGTGTGAGTGTGTGTGTGTGAGTGTGCGTGTGTGTGCATGTGTGTGTGCGAGTGAGTGTGTGTGTGTGCGCGTGTGTGTGTGCATGTGTGTGTGCGTGTGAGTGTGTGCGTATGTGTGCACGTGTGTGTGCGTGTGTGTGCACGTGTGAGTGCATGTGTGTGCGTGTGCGTGCGTGTGCCTGTGAGTGTGTGTGTGTGTGTGTGTGTGTGTGCGCGCGTCTGTGTGTGCGCGTGTGCGTGTGTGTGAGTGCGTGCATGTGCGTGTGAGTGTGTGTGTGTGTGTGTGCGTGTATGTGCGTGTGAGTGTGTGTGTGCGTGTGTGTGTGTGTGCGTGTGTGCGTGTGAGTGTGTGTGTGTGCGTGTGAGTGCGTGAGTGCGTGCGTGTGCGTGTGAGTGCGTGTGTGTGCGTATGAGTGTGCACATGTGCGTGTGCGTGTGAGTGCGTGTGTGTGCGTGTGTGTGTGTGTGAACATAGCCTACTACTGGTCTAAGGAGGAAACGAGTTGTCGTTTCTTTCATTCCTGCAATTATTTACAGATTTCATAAATAAGCTCAACATTACAACAAACACTGTTGGGACGAACAAACCTGAGGTCTGAGACACTCAACTCTCTCACCTCAAGGCACCATCAAGGTGTGTGGTGCACATTGTGTTCAATCAAGTACTGAGCCCTTCAACCCCATTCAGGCCCAAATACAAGATTAACTATTGAGGAAAGCTGTTAGTTTTACTGATAATGGGTAAGGTCTCTTGATCCACTGAGAATTATAGCACACATCACATTCCCAGTGCTCCGTACTCCCTCTCTCCATTACCTTCAACCTGAAAGAGCCGACCTCTCCCTGGATGATCCTTCATTCTGGGAGGCCTGGGGTGTGTCATTGTCCTGTCAACAGACTTGACCTTCCCCATGACACTGCCAGCTTCTGATTGGCCAGGAGCTCTCCACAGCTGGGACATTCTTACCCTGGTTCCGAATTTCAGCAGAAAGCCCACCAGGAGCCAATCAGCCCTCTAAAAACTAGATAACTCAAAAGGATTTCGCACTCTTACAGAATGTAGCATTCTCTCCTGTAAATGCTCCTATTAAACATGAACTTAATTTGAAACTGAGACTTTCCTGCCTCTTTACCACATATTTCCCAACTTTCATGGTTACAGTAGGTTCTGTTATTTTCTACAATTAGATTTGAAACTTGTCTTTGTGGGGTGTCAATGAAGCAGTTTCTTTAAAAAATTCTGAACTTTGTCTCAAGGAGTCACATGGGAGCAGAATTAACTCAGGAAATTAATCCATTCATTGTCAAATATTAGAGATTTTTAATGTCGACTTTAACATGGCTTTTAATAAAAGAAAATTTATTCTGTGTCAGGACTAGACATGGTAAATGCAAAAAAGATGTTCCCAATGATCAGAGCATCCGCAAACAGGCAGCAGCCGAAGGATAAGACTACGCCATTTTGTAGGCAGATGAGGAGAAATGACTTCACTCAGAAAATGCTGAACTTTTGGAATTCTCTGCGACAGAAAGCAGCTGAGTTCAAAACATTGAAAGATTTCAGAAAGGAGTATGATATCGTTAGATAACAGCTGGGAATAAGTTGTATTTCTGCTGAGGGCGTGGTTGGTGGGGCAGGGAGAGGGGAGGGGATAGGTGGAGATGGAGCCTTGAGACAGAGATATGAAAGAGGAGAGGCAGAGCATCCCCATTCCACCATCAACCTCCTCCACCTGGTTGAGCTAATCCTCACTTTGAACAACTTCTCCTTCAACTCCTCTCATTTACTTGCTGCCAGAGGCAAGTACAATTTTAACAAACGTTTGGACAGGTACTTGGATGGGTTAGGTATGGAGAACCAATGCAGGCAAATGGGACTAAATTAATTGTGAAAACTGGGTGGCATGGACAACTTGGACCAAGGAGCCTGTTTCTGTGCTGTAGACCTCTACGACTCTGTGACTGTCTGACTCTTCAGGTCAAAGGTGTGGATATGGCTACTCACACAGGCAGCAGGTATGTTGGTCTCTTTGTGGGGAACGTGGAACATTCCTTGTACAATCCTACTCCCATCACAGCCCTTTCCCCGGTATGTCAATGATATCATTGGTGTTGCTTCTCTCTCTCATCCAGAATTTGACAACTTGATCAATTTCATTTCCAATTTTCATCCTGCTCTCATCTTCATCTGATCTACTTAGGACTCCTCCCTCCCCTTCCTCAACATCTCTCTTTCTGTTTCTGTGGATAACCTGGTCACCAATATCCTTTATAAACTCACTGACTCCCACAGTTACCTCAACTATGCATTCTCACACACTGCTTCCTGTACAGACTTTATTCCCTTCTCCCTGTATTTCTGTCTCCGTCTCTGTCTCAACGATGCCTGTTCTAGAACAGGATGCAAGAAATACCCACATTCTTTCATCAGCCCAAGGATTTCCCAGCACCATGGTTGATAACGCCCCCAACCCATGTCCTACCCAACTTCCACACTTCTGCCCTCGCTCATTCTCTTTCCTCCTACAGCAACAGTAGCGTCCCCCTCATCCTCACCAACCATCCCTCCAGCATCCACATCCAAAGGATCATAAGTCACCATTTCTTTCATCTGCAATGGGATGCCACCACCAGACACATATTCCCCTCCACTCCATTGTCAGCTTTTCACAGGGACCATTCCCTCCAGGGCAGCCTGGTCCACTCCTCCTCCACTCCCAACACCCCCACAGCACCTTCCCATGTAATCACAGAAGGTGTAATACCTGCCCGTTTATTTCCTCCCTCCTCACTAATCTAGGTGAAGCAGCGATGTACCTGCACTTCACACAGTCTGGTTTACTGTGTTCGCTGCTCATAACTTGGTCTCCTTTATACTGGGGAGATGAAACACGTACTGGGCAAACACTTTTCAGAATGTCTATGCTATGTCTGACAATGACTCCAAGCTTCCGTTGCCCACCACTTCAACACATTTCCGTGTTCTCTGGCCAACATTTTTGTCACAGACTTCTACCTCCACCCAGCTCCGCCACCTCCCCACCTTGCCTACAGCATAGCTACCACTTTTTCCAATCTGCTCTCAGTTCAGCTGAAGAGTCACTGGATGTGAAATATTCAGTCTGCTTTTTTCCCAAAGAAACTTCCAGATCTGCTGAGATTCAGCAGCAATTTCTGTTTAAGTTTCAGATCACCATCATCAGCTTCTTTGTTTCATTTGACCGTTAGGCGTGACTGTAATGCCTCCTTTGATAAATCCTCATTGGAGCTGGTGGCTCATCCTCCATCACTGGTAACAGGACAGGTCTGTCATGGGCATCAAGTTTAAAGGCTCTTTTGGTAGTGTCCCTACCTCTGGGATAGAAAGTTCATCTTCAGACATGTGCCTGGACAAGTTGTTAAGAAGTGCTTTCCTTTTTAGAAAAGAGGATTTGGACTTGTCCATTTGAGTTTGAGTTGTTTCAATGTAATTTGGGCCAATTGTTTTATTTATTTAAATGATGGGAAGGGAGGTTGGTGGCTGCTCTGAGTGTACACAGCAGTTGTCACCAGAAACAGTTTCCAGGCGGGTACCACCACCAGTGTAGAATCAAGGGACCGAAATGGCCCTTCCTCGCGACTTTTTAAATGCTACAAGAACCTTCCAAGGTGAATGTACATTGCCCTGTACTTCCAATGTGAATTTTTCTCCCAATTCGGTATTTTGCAAATGAAATCCTTCATTTATTCTCTTGTCTGCGAGCAGAAATTTTGAATTTTATTCTGCACTGGCTGATGCTGAACTTTGCAGTAACTCTGGAGCTCTGAGATTGTTATATCTAGAAAAAATTGAAATAATTCCACTTACAGGGTCCCCAGACACTTGTGTGGATCAACCTCCAAATTGCTTAGAGACATGAGCGACCTCAAGAGCTTAGTAAAGTACAACAAAAGTTTCTGATACCCTGCTCCACATAGAAGAAGTTATGTACAGTTGTTTTACTGCTTGCTTATTTTTAGCTAAAATAGGAAGAAACATACATTTGCACAGGAAAAGCAGAAATTCCTGCATCACTTTGCAGAACTAAGAAGCTGAAAGGCCAACCTCAATTCCTGCGCCTTTGCGGTTATTTTTGAATCAATTTAAATATCTCCAATGGCTTTTGTGAAACACAAGTGACAACTGTATTTTATAAAAGTGTGACGAGCTCATTCAAGCTTTTTTTATTTCCAGGCTTGACTATTCCAATGCAGCCAATCTCCAAGGTTCTGGCCTTGTCCTAATTTGCACAAAGTTTCATTTAACCATCACCCTTGTGCTAACTGGCCTACATAAGCTTACAGTTGAGTCAAAGGGAAGCTTTCCTCAAAATTGCAGCTGTAACAATTATAGCCCGTTCTCTCCTGAATGACGAATAAGCAAATGAGGACAGCCACAATGTATATTTAGCTGTCTGCAACCTCTGTATCACATTGAAAGGAAGATAAAAACACAGAGATAGGCACAACAGCCCTAGGAATTAGAAACAAAAACAGAAATTAGTGGAGAGACTCAGTAGGTCTGCCAGCATCTGCAGAGAGAAAGCAGAATTAATGTTTTGAGCCCAGTGACCCTTCTTCGAAATTGACAGCAGCTGGGAAGATGTCATCTGTATGCTAAAGATGGGAGAGATGGGTGGGGAAAGGAGTGAGTGCGATAGGTGAAGATGGTGCTCAGAGAGTGGCAGAGAGAGAGAGAGAAAATGGTATTTAGGGAGACAGGGGGATGCATGGTAATATGCCAGGGAGAAAGAAAAACTGATATATGGAACCACAAGTCAGTGAAAATTTGCTGGCTGTGTTGAAAGCTGACTGTGTCATGCCAGGGCCTGGTGTAGGGTGGGGTTTGGGTAAAGGGCATGAGAGAAGGTATTCAGGCTCTAAAATTATTGAAACTCACTACTGAATCCTGAAGGCTGCATCGTTAGCCAGTGGAAAATGAGATAAGATTCTTCAATCTTGCACTGAGCTTTAGTGGAGCACTGAGGCAAGCTTAAGAGAGACATATTGGCTGGAGAACATGGTGGAATGTTGAAGTGGCAGGCAACTCAAGGCCACTTAATGTATACTAAGTACGCCACTATGCAAAGCGGTCTCTCCCTCCGCATTTTGTCTCCCAGAGGAGACCACTTTGTGAGCAGCAAATGCAGTAGACTGGATTGTGTGAAGTGCATGTGTATCACTGATTCATTCAAAAGACCATTTCGGCACTTGGTTGGTGAGGAGGGAGCAAGTATATGGGTCGGTATTACACCTTCTATGATTGCAGCGGAAGTTGCCGTGGAGGTGTGGGGACATGTTGGAAGTGGAGGAAGGATGGACAAGGGTGTCCTGGAGGGAATAACCGTCATGAAATGCAGACAAGGGAGGGGGTGGGAATATGTGCCTGGTGGTGGCATCCCACTGGAGGTGGCAGAAATGGCAGCTTATGACCCTGGAAATGTGTAGGATGGGGATGAACATAAGTAAGGGATTTTGTCAAAATGTCCCCAATAAGTGTTTAAGCTACGTGATACCTCAAAGATTGCTGGGGAACCTATGGTCATTAAAAGACCCCTCAGAATAATCTGTTTTAGCTAGCAAAGTGGATAATCTCACATTTATCCACATTATACTGCATCTGCCATCCATTACCATCCACCAGTAATTCAAGTGGACTTGCCACACAAACACAATAGCTTCAGGAACAGGTCAGAGACTAGCAATGCCGCAGGGAGTAATTCACCTCCTGACTCCCCAGAGCCTATCCACCATCAACAAGGCACAAGTCAGGAGTGTGATGAAATACTCCCCATTTGCCTGGATGAGTGTAGCTCCAATAATGGCCAAGAACTTAACACCACCCAGAACAAAGCAGCTCAGTTGATTGGCACCACATCCACAAAACTCCACTCCCTCCATCACTGACACAGTGTTGCAGCAGTGACCTATCCCCAAGATGCGTGTGGAAATTCACCAAAATTGCTTCGATAGCACCTTCCAAACCCAAGACCACTTCCATCTCGAAGGACAAAGGCAGCAGATACCTGGGAACACCGCCACCTGCAAGTTCCCCTCCAAGCCACTCACCATCCTGACTTGGAAATATATCACCATTCAATCACTATCGCTGGGGAAAAGCCCTGCAATTCCGTCCCTAAGGGCATTGCGGGTCAACCCATGGCACATGGGCTGCAGTGGTTCACGTTGGCAGCTGGCAACCACTTTCTCAAGGGCTACTAGGGCCAGAACATAAACGCTGGCCAAGCGAACGACATCCATGACCCACAAGTGAATCAAAAAAAATTGCCCATTCACTCTATCTGCCCAAATAACTCTGCAAAACTGCTGCATCCTCCCTTCGACCAAGCTTTTGTCATCTGCAAATTTTGAGATATTACATTCAACTTCTTTAACAAAATCGTTAACATCTATTGTGAGTAGCTGGGGTCCGAATACGAATCCCTACAGCATCCACTAGTCCTGCCTGACACTTCGAAAGAGACTCACTTATTCCTACCCTTTGTTTCCTATCTGTTAACTAATGTTGCATGTGTCTCAATACACTACTCCCAATCCCATGCGTTTTAATTTTATATGTTAATTTTCGCACTACACATCCAATGGGGGATTTCTTCCCCATACCCTCCGTGCTGCAGCATGTACTGCAGTGTTTTCTACTTGCAAACACATTTGTCGAACAATTTCTATTTTGCACAAGTGCTCACAGTTGAATGATTTTGAGGGAAAATAGTGTAGAATTAGTAAAGAAAGCAGTACTGTGAGTAAACAAGGGTCCCAACCCAAAAGATCAGTTTTCCTGCTCCTCTGATGGTGCCTGGCCTGTTGTGTTCCTCCAGCTCCACACTCTGATATCCCAGCCTCCAGCAACAGCACTTCTTACGGTCTCTGAGTGCTGTGAGCAGGATGGAAAGGTCCGAAACCTTTAGTGAAACAAATGTGCCCTCTAGAGGCTGTAAAAAGTCCCAGACTTTCCGGTCTATTTTGATATTACAAACTCTCCGTTCGCAGCAACATCCTGGTCAATCTTTTCCGAGCCCTCTCCAGTTTAATAATATCTTCCCTATGTCAGGACGGCCAGAACTGCACACAGTACTTCAGAAGAGATCTCACCAATGTCTTATACAACCTCAACATGACGTCCCAATTCCTCATTATATGTATTTTGTAACATGTTACCATCTGCAAATTTTGAGGTTTTGTCCTACGTACCCATGTCAAGGTCATTTATAAAGAATATTATCAAATACTTCTCGTCAGTCTAAAAATTGACCAAGCTCCATTACTTGAGTGCCGCTGAAAGGAGGCGTAATTTGTTCAAGATTTTCATTTACATTCACCTGGGCAATTTGCAAAAATTTCTGATTTAACAGGGAGAAGCATTTTTACTCAATAGTAGAGAGTGGCTAGAATAGAGAGTATAAAATGCTATTTCCCTTTAAATCGGTATTTCTTGCAAATTGTCCAGATAAGTGCAACACTAAAAATCTTCGACAAAATGTGTCTTTTTTCATTCACCATTACTCTCCCTTTCCTTTGTACTAATTTACATCCATGTTGCCATTGTTCCTTTATTTCCATTTGCTCCGAATATTCAAGTAAGTCAGTTCTGTGGTACTTTGGGGAGGCACGGTGGCTCAGTGGTTAGCACTGGCGCCTCACAGCGCCAGGGACCCGGGTTTGATTCCACCCTCAGGCAACTGTCTGTGTGGAGTTTGCACATTCTCCCTGTGTCTGCGTGGGTTTCCCACAGGTACTCTGGTTTCCTCCCACAGTCCAAAGATGTGCAGGCTAGGTGGATTGGCCATGCTAAATTGCTTGTAGCATTCAGGGATGTGTAGATTCAATGGGTTATAGGGGGATGGGTCTGGGTGGAATGCTCCGAGGATTGGTGTGGGCTTGTTGGGCTGAACGGCCTGTTTCCACACTGTAGGGATTCTACGATTTACCAAAAGTCTTTTGAATGACCACAGGCACAGCATTAACTCCAGTCTCCCATTTCTGTTAATTCACCAACAGAATTCAATCAAGCTAATCAAATATGATTTCCCCTTAACAAACACATGCTAGTCTTTATTTATTAATCCACATCTTTCCTCTCAAATGTCAAGTAACTTCATCCCAGGCAGTTTTATTTAAATTTCCTCATTATTGGCATGAATCAGACTGAACTGTACATTTATCCCTCCATTCCTCCTCACGGACCTGCTGTCTCAGGAAGGAAATGTCAAACATAATAAACAGAACCTCCATTTCTAAAGTTACCTCAACATCATTGCTCCTAATTATTTCCATTTTGTTAAAATGACCTGCAGATCTTCTGTGGTATTATTTATAAGGAAGCCCATGGCCTGTGTTCCTGTTTCAAGTGAATATTGAGGTCTTGCCTGTTCTTTGAATGATTTCCCAAATTTGGCCGCTTGATCCAGCCGCTGGTATAATATGCAATCTGTTAACTTACTGCTAAATGAATCAGAAAGCAAACAGGAATCCTATAATCCCTCAAAAGTAAAAGCAGCTTCTATCTTAACTAGCCACAACTTTCACTCAACTTGAAACATTTGATTGGCAAATTTCTTCTGCTATAATTTAGCGAAAGATGTGCAAGCAGGGAAAGAACATTTCTGATGGAACTTCAGCATGTACCCTCCGCCTCCCTTTAATTCATCCAAACCCAGATATCTCCTGTCCAAAGCAGTTACAGACGTACAACACATGTGCCCCAATATAATTGCACAAGAGGCTTTGACTTGTGACCCGTCGCTTCAACAACTATATTTGATGATGGAGAAAGAAATCTAAAAGTCAGAAAATGAAAAGAGAATTGCTTTACATAATCCATGGCCTCTCTATACCACCATTAGGAACCACCTACTCACCCTTTCCTGACCATCTGAGTGAGGAGGACAACCAAGCTGCAGGGAGATGGGGCGGATAGCATTCACACCAGGTCAGGCCTAAGGGGACAGAATTTCCAATACATTGAAATTCTGCACCACTGTACAGTTAAAATGAGAAATCTTTCCTTCAAAATGCCTCAGTGCAGAGGGATGGGTATTGGCAAGCATGAATCAGAGAAAGATATTATTCAGGTACATCAATAGTGCTTCGGTATTTATTGCTGAAAGAATGGAGCATATGAGCAGGAAAGTGTTGCTTGCAAAGTTTCACAATGCATTAATGAGACCACATGCAGGTTTTGTCCCATTGGCTTGTGGAAGGAAGTAATTGCATTGGAGTCAATTCAGGGAAGGTTCATTTAATTAATCCAGGAAATGGTAGGCATTTCTTATGAAGAGAGATTGAGCAGTGTTAGCCTATCCTTGCTAAAGTTGAGAGGAATGAGAGGAGGTCTAATTGAGGTACATAGGATGCAAAAGGAAATTGACAAAGTGGACTAAAAACGGATTTTCTCCCTTGTGGGGCGATCTGGAACAGTTTTAGGCTGAGGGGTGATTTATATAAAACAGAGACAAAGAAGAATTACTTCCCTCAAAGGGTCATGAATTTGTTGAATTCACTACCACAGAGAGCGATGGATACTGGGACACTGAACAAATTTAAGGAAGAGAAACTAATCTTTCATTAGTAATGGCCAACAAGGTTATGAAGCACAGGCTGAGGTGAGATCAACCATTAACCACAGTCAAATGGTGGAGCAGGTTCGAGGGACTGAATTGCCGATTCCTGCTCTTTGTTCTTATGATCGGATGTTTATGTGGTATTTGTATCTTCTATTACGTCTATTTGTGTTTCCTATTGCTCATTATTTTTGTAATAGGCAGAAGGTCTTTAAACACACTGATGGAAGATCATGAGATCGAGTATGGCTCAGGCTCTCAAAAGGACATGGATAACACATTGTGCTTACTGTAGAATAGAAAGGCCCAAGGAGATTTATGGCATTTTCCAAAATAAAACTGATTAGCTGTTAAATCAAAGATAATAATATTTTAAGTAGAAATTATTGCAATCTTTCCTTTTCTGTCAAATGCAATCAGTTCATATGAAACTGCCTATAATCTATAAGGATGAAATATAGTTTAGTGGAAAGGAAGTTTTGAAATTATTTTGTATATTTTCTTTGGTTTTATTTTTCTGTGTGTCGCCTGAAGCAATGAGAGAAGTTAAAGATCCATTTACAGGTCAACAGGAAATGGTTGCAATTTTGAATTGAATTCAAGTTCCACCATCTGCTCAGATGGTATTCGAAACTGTGATGTTAAAATAAACATCACAGGGTCAACATTCCACTCCCAACCATCTATTGTCACAGTTTCAAAATGGAGCTCCCCATGTGCACCAGGTCGAGGACACTTACATCCATCAGAATGCACTGCACTGTCCCAGTCCGATGACATGCCACTTAATTTACCAGGCCAATATAATTGATGAACTGCTACCTGTGAGAGGGTGGAAAAGTATGATAGAGGTTGATAAAATCATGAGGGGTATAGATAGGGTTAATTATTTTCCCTAGAATGGGAGATTCCAAAACTAGGGGGCATATTTCTCAGGTGAGAGGAGATCGATTTAAAAAAGACATGGGAGGCAAATGTTTCACATAAAGGATGGTTCACGTGTGGAGTGAACTTCCTGAAGAAATGGTAGATGTGGGTGCTATTAAAATGTTTAAAAGATACTTGGATAAGTACATGAATAGGAAAGGTTAGGAGGGAATATGAGTGGAGCAGGCAGGTAGGACTGGTTTAGTTTGGGATTATGATCAGCATGGACTGGTTAGACCAAAGGGTCTATTTCTGTGCTGTAACAGCCTATGAGGGAATCACTGGCTAGGCAGCATTTACTGTCCATCCCTATTTTTCCCAAGGACAGGTTAAGAGTCTACCACATTGCTGTGGGTCTGAAGTCACATGTAGGCCAGATTAGGTAAGGACAGCAATTTACGTCCTTAAGGACATTAATGAGCCAAATGGATTTTCCCAACAATCGGCAATGGATTCATCATCATCATTAGACTCCAAATTCCAGGTTTTTTAATTAATTTC
Source organism: Stegostoma tigrinum (assembly GCF_030684315.1). Lineage (NCBI taxonomy): Eukaryota > Metazoa > Chordata > Chondrichthyes > Orectolobiformes > Stegostomatidae > Stegostoma > Stegostoma tigrinum. The sequence continues at coordinate 12,085,715 of NC_081374.1, forward strand.
AAGTTCCACCACCTGCTATGGTGGTATTCGAAACTGGGAACCTTAGGATATTGCATGGGTCTCTGGATTATTAGGCTAGTTACTTCTTTCACTATTTATTATCGGTTAGTGAAAAATTTACTGCTAGCATTTTCTTACAATAACAGTTTTTGTATCACAGTGTTGCAAATTTGGGAAGAGTACTTGTGGATTGGGAGTCAGGTAATTAAAATTTGTTACTTGTAAAATGCTGGGGAAACCATGGTGTAGTCCATTTAAAAGATGATGTGCTTTTTCTATGCTTCGAGATTTAAAATGGATGTCTGTGAGCAGCAGCTTGAAGATTTGCAAGTTACAGAGAGCACCTGAATTGAAACATTTTTTCTCAAAGGCCTGCACATTTAGCAGGCCAAGAAGTAGTTTTTACCAAGACAACAATTTTTGAATTTAGCCAATAAATTTGAACTAGGCACTTAGATCCCAGAAACCAATTGAATTTAAATTTGACATTTTGACAGCATTGGAACAATCCCAGTGAAAGAAATATTTATATGTCATGAAGTGTATAAAAGAAGGGGGCAGTTGGACAAAACCCCAGGGAACTAACTGCCATCCACCAGAGCTAACAGCCCTCAGTTTTCAAGAGAAAATCGCTGGATCTCCCAGCCTCCTCTCTGTCTTAGAGAAAGTACCATCTAATCAACGAAGGTACCTACGACACAACAAGGTAATATTCCTGACAGAAGAACCAACGGAGAAGGCATAGAACTTTCCAGAAGACCCTTCACCTGGCTGTAATTTTGACAGACTAAATTCTGCTCTTTTTATTCTATATAAGTGGAACTTGTATTTATTAGAACAGTATACCATCAGAATCTTGTTTTATTCAGGAACAGTTAATAGTTAGAAGGGGTTTATTTGGTTGTTAATTGTTAATTTAATTTGTGCACTGTTCAAGTTAGATAAATAAATTGTTACTTGTTTGAATGTGAGTTGAGTGTCAGGGATCTGTTTTCTTTAACCACTAGATGTTACTGTAAAGCAAATTACACCACTTTTCACACTTCTTTTACACATTATAGGACATGGTGCTCCTCTTTATGTGTTTCAGTTTTCGTTCTCGAGGAGGGGAGTCAACTTTTACTTTATAACACACAGGAGGAGGCGATCATGTGATGCCAAGATTGGATATCTAGTCAATTGCTTCCTTCAAAGCTGAGAGAGGAAATTAGCTGTAACTTGCATTCTTGATCTGAGCAGGAAAGTTGGCACAATTTGTCCATTTCATAGACTGCAAGGACACAATTCAGACCAACATTTGCCCATGCCCTGATCAGATTTCATTGCGAGCTATCACTACCCTGGAGAAAGTGCCAACTAGTATCATCAAGAGGATGTCCCCAAGCCCATAACGGAACTCCCACTTTGGAATGCATAAAGAACCCATTTATAGGGAGGCACGGTGGCTCAGTGGTGAGCACTTCAGCCTCACAGCACCAGGGACCCGGGTTCGAATCCAGCCTCGCGTGGTTGTCTGTGTGGAGTTTGCACAATCTCCCCGTGTCTGCGTGGGTTTCCTCCGGGTGTTCCGGTTTCCTCCCACAGTCCAAAGATGTGCAGACTAGGTGGATAGGCCATGTTAAATTGCCTGTAGTGTTTAGGGGTGTGTGGGTTATAGGGAGATGGGTCTGGGTGGGATGCTTCAAGGGGCAGTGTGGGCTCGTTGGGCCAAAGGGCCTGTTCCCACACTGTAGGGAATCTAATCTAAAAAAAACTTTAAATATTTTGATTTTACAACCCCGTTCAGGGCTCCAAGTTCCACTTCAGGGCTTCAGGACAGAAGTCAGGCCTGACACCCCAGTGCAGTGCTGAGGGTGAGCTGCACTGTTCGAGGCCCCATCTTTCCACTGAGACATTAAACCAAAGCCCCATCTTCCCAGTCAGGTGTGTGGGAAAGGTCTTGTTGGCAGAAACTTAGGGGAGTTATCTCCAGAATCCTTGTCAATATTTGTCCCTCAGCATCACACAGAAATAATACAAATTAACTGGTGATTATTTCATAGCTTTGTTTTTCATAGCAGTTTTCAAATTACATAGTAATTCCATTTCCCTTACTTTCCAACAGTGACTACACTCCACTGTCTATAAAAGGGCTTTGGTACATCCAAAAGTTAATAAATAGAAACTTTCCATTTGGAAGATTCCTTAAAATTTCCTCTGCCACTTTCTCCCCATTTGTATTATTATTTAACAATACCATTCTTCATGTATTTAACCATTTGCTTTAAGCAAAATTGTTTTCTCCTCTCCTAACCAATTTAGGATGAGGAGCAATATGCACAAGATTGATTTAAACAAGTAGTAAGCAGACATTTCCAAAAATAATAGTAAAGACAAAAGTAAAGAACATCAGTAATGTTGCAATAAACATAGATTATACTGTAATGTAATGGCGTCAGTTGCTAAAAATGGCCAGATTTTGAAATGCACTGCCTATTGAGCTAATGGGTACAATACAAAAGTAGTTTTCAAAAGAGAATTCAATAAATGGGGCGGCACGGTGGCTCAGTGGTTAGCACTGCAGCCTCACAGCACCAGGGACCCGGGTTCAATTCCAGCCTCCGGCGGCTGCCTGTGTGGAGTTTGCACATTCTCCCTGTGTCTGTGTGGGTTTCCTCCGGGTGCTCCAGTTTCCTCCCACAGTCCAAAGATGTGCAGGTTAGGTGGATTGGCCATGCTAAATTGCCCGTAGTGTTCAGGGGTGTGTGGGTTATAGTGGGATGGGTCTGGGTGGGATGCTTCAAGGGGCAGTGTGGACTTGTTGGGCCAAAGGGCCTATCTCTACACTGTAGGGAATCTAATCTAGAAAATGTTTGAAGGAGGAAAATAATTGTGGGGCTAGGTGAAAAATCAGAGATGTGAAATCCACTGGAACTAGCAGAAACTAGATGGGCTGAATCACCTTTTGCGACCCTGTAGAATTTGTTTTATGTTGGACATCTCTGATTTTGCTTTCCTGAAGGGACCTCAAGTGCCCATCCTTTCTTCCCACACTTCTTCCTGAATAAGGCAGGTCATGTAAGTAATCACAGAAGCTCACTGATACACTCGGACTATTTCCATTATTTTAACCATGTTTGGTCTTCCATATTTGGGTTGATTTTCCTTCGGATCTGTTGTGTGTCCATTACCCATTGTATTATGAAACATCAGTTGCATAAAGCACTGGTTGATAATTAAACTTCTGCAAACACTTTATTGCTTAGTCCTCGAATACAGTGTCTCTTTTATTTTACAAGTTTCACAATCTTTACTTTTCATTAACTTCTCATTTGATTTAAAACCTTCCTATCATGTTGGATCAAGCAACTTTTTTTTTCTAAATTCTAAAAACTGACATTTTTATCATTCCTTTTTACAGCAAGAACAGATGGTGTGTCTTCTCAAATTATTACTGATGTATTTGCAACATGATTGCCTTCATACTGAAAAGATAAAGATGGCACAGACTAACCAGATCACAGGGCTGTTTGCTCACTGAAGACTGATAGCTGCCGATGGGTTAACCAGAGGCCACAATTCCTCAGGCAAGGAGAGAAGTTGAGAAGGAGAGTCTTTCATGGTTACCTCATTGTGCAGGAATTGAGCTCATCCTGCTGGGTATCACACTAAATCTTAAACCAGCCTTCCAGCCAACTGAGCTAACCAATCCCACTTTCATAGCAATTAAGAACAATTGTTTTAAGAAGTTTAATATTCCTTACATTAACTAATTCTCTGCATACTGTTGTTACTAGCCAGGACAGCACTTATTAATCATCTTAGTTGTATTTGACAAGTCCACAGTTGACCTTATTCCTGAAGGGAGGGAGTTTCCAGATCATTGACCAAGGGCCAATGAAGGGACAACAACTCATGTACTCATTATGTGACCTGGAGTGGAACATAAAGACAGAGCATTCCTATGAATTTTACCCTCTAGAAGTTGGAATTCTCAAGTTTGAGAGATCCGATTGTTTTCTGCAGCATTTCTGACCCATGCCATTTTTCTTTAGCATTTCTACAGATCAGGAATGTTTAGTATGCAAATTGTGATGAGACTGGTTTTCCCATTTTAAATCAAGGATGAAAATCAGATTTCCTCCTCCACACTGCTTTGTCTGGAGGCCCAGGAGTTTGAAAATATATTCAAAGCACACCAGGCACAGGGATTTGTGTAGAAACTGGAAAATCTGGTGAGAAGTCAGGAATTTTCCAAAATGTAAGGATAAAGTGAGTATTGTAATATGAATGTGTTTTTCATGGAGTAAATCACCATAAGAATCTCTCCTTTAAAGGTGAATTGAACCTTCCAACTTGTGCATTTGTTGCAGACATTGCAATGTTTTTCCAATGGAGAAAGCACCATGATGCATTGCAAAATGTTACATAACTTCCCGTCAGCCGATGCTGTCATTCTTTCTGCTGGGACATAAATCGCTCTGTGATCTAAAACAAAAAGTGGTGTTCTCACTTGAGAGAAAGCTGACCATCGATTACCTTGTTAACAAAGTGTGGAGCTGGATGAACACAGCAGGCCCAGCATCATCTCAGGAGCACAAAAGCTGACGTTTCGGGCCTAGACCCTTCATCAGAGAGTTATCTCTGATATCATTGATTACCTTACACTGATCGACAGGATCACTATTTTGCAACTGAACTGAGCACTTTCTGTTTCTTTACCAGAGAGCAGTCTGTTATTTGGGCAGCTGAAACCATTATTGATGCCTAAATAAGTTTCAAGTCTTAATAAATTTCTGCACAGTGGGTACCCCAGATTATTACTTGATGAAATTTCTGGCTTGTGAACATAATCTAACAAAATTATACAGTATTATTGTGAAGTGTTTTCTCATTTGGCTGAATTGCAGGAATCTGGGGAGAGTACCCAGCATATACAGTGGTGTGGAGGTGCCAGTGTTGGTCAGGGTTCCCATGACATTGGGTTCATGTCACGTTCCGCGTGACCCCACTACACTTCTGTATCTGTAGAATCTTCCTCACTTCCTGATTTGACAGTGTCGTCTTGATAAATCATTATGATCTCTATACCTTAATTAGCTTGTACAGTTTTAAATTACTTATTATTTTGCTTAGACCCTTGGTGTGTGACTCTTATTCCTGTTGTGTTATCCCAGCCATTTAGTTTGTGTCCAGCACCACCTTGTTTCAAGTTTTTGTCATTATCTCTCTGCCTCATTTAATCCGATTATAGGTCATCCCCTCGCTGGTTATTCAGCTGTTGACACTTTCCTCACTGTCTAACTCTCTTAGTCACCTGCAGAGACTTGTTGTCTGACACTCCACTCACACCAGCTGTATGATCTTTTGATCTCTCTGTCTATCAACTCTGTGTCTGTGTGCTCTACACCCCAACTGCACCTGACGAAGGGGCTGCACTCAGACAGCTTGTGATTTCAAGTAAATCTGTTGGACTATAACAGTGTCGTGTGACATCTGACCTGGTACGTACAGAGTGACTGGCTCTGGCAGTATATGGAGGGCCATAGAATGACATGGGTACCCTGCGAGAGATGATGGAGCACAGAGATAGACCCTATTCTTCCACACAAGAGGGTATTGGAACCTTCTTTTTCACTCACCAAAGTAGGCAGTTGGGTGCTTCATTTTATGTAAAAGTTGTCACCTCCAGCAGTGCAGCAGCTTCATAACATTTTAACTGGAACCTTATGATTTAGGGACACTGGGACCCTGAATGATACACGTGCGCGCGCGCACACACACACACACACACACACACACACACACACACACACACACACACACACACACACACACACACATATCAGTTTTTTGAAAGGAGTCTGGCATCTGTTCAGAAGAAGTAGGGATGGACAATAGGTGTAACCATTCAGATATTAACTGTATTTTCAACAAAAAGTTGTCACATTTGGATACTTTAAACTTCAATCTATAATACACAACCTCACTCACTCTGAGCTAGATTATAGAGCAACCCAAACTAATGCTTCAAGGTCATGCTCTTGAGTATCTGTACATAATAGTTACTGCAATTAATATCTGTTTGATCTTTCATTACCACAACATCCATCTCCAGTGTCTTGTGTAGTAAGGGATAATGTGAGTATCAGGTAAAATAACCTGCTGGATATCAAATCACATCAAACACCAGCTGCTCCTGGGCAATAAGAGTTGGGCTATAAATATTGGCCAAGTCAGCTCTGATCATATCCATGAATGGTTAACAAAGAAAAAAATCAAGGGCAAAAATTCCTTGAGAAAAAGCTGTTGAACTTGTTTTTCATTGAATACAATTAAGGTTTCTATTTAAATTTATTTAATCTGAACAAATTGCTGGGTTATTTTGTCAAAATAGTTGATCGCAGCGTAATAGCAGCTAAAGTTTGTTGTGATCCCAGGGAGAAATCAGTGTCAGCAAAAGCTGTAACTTATTACCAGAAAAGAAAGAAATAGTGAAGTGTTAACTTTCATTATTTGTCATATTTCTGGCAGCAACAAGTTGGATTCCTGTAACTTCTTTGATATTGCAAAGCCTTCCCAGATGTTTGATAGAAGTACAGGAAGGCAAAGCCTGATGCTGGACCACACAAAGAGATATTAGCACTGGCAATCTGAAAGCATGATTAAAGCTGAGGTATTGTGGAGATTCGTGACAGGGGACAGAAGAGGGAGTGAACAGATTTAGGAAGGAAATCTGGAGCTGAGGACCTAAAACGCTGAGGATACTACCACTGATGTTACAATAAAGGGAGATGAATAAAAGGAACAGAGAATTCACAGAGAGCTGTAGGATCGGATGAGATTATAGAGAAAGGAAGGCTAAGGACAGACAAGGGATACAATGGTACTTGGTGACAACATGTGAATGCTAAATTTAACATATTGCTAGACCTTGAGTGAACTATTTTACAAGGTAAACTGTTTTTCAGTGCAGATCACTGTAATACACATGATTTTGTCAGCAGTTTTGATGGGAGTTGTTATTGTCATAACAATAATTCTAAATGTGTTAATAGAGTATATTAATCTCATATGAAGTAATACAAGCCACTTAACGGATTTCAGAAAGTACTTCCACCTTTTGAAACAAGTTAAATTAGATTCCACAGAGCCATCTGTGACATTGTGGTTTCAAAGCTCCTGCACATAAAGGAAATAATTTGTTGCACACAGTTACCAAAACAAAATCACTGAGGAAACAAAAATGACTGTTAAACGCTGACGACTTTGGACAAATCATCGGGTGAAAGAGGGCCTATTTTTTATTCACTTATGGCACATGGGTGTGGCTCGCTGGGCCAGCATTTATTGCCCGTTCCTAGTTTCCCCCTTGTGAAGGTGGTGCTCAGTTGCCTTCTTAAACCGCTGTAGTCCACGTGCTGCAGGCTGACCCACAATGCCATTAGGGAGGGAATTCCAGGATTTAACCCAGTGACAGTGAAGGAACAGCGATGTATTTCTAAGCCAGGATGGCGAGTTGCTTGGAGGGGAACTTGCAGATGGTATTGTTCCCTGTATCTGCTGCTTTGCCTTTCTAATTGCAAGTGATTGTTGGTTTGGGAGGAACTGCTTAGAATCATTAGCGTGGATGTTGCTGTATAGGATTTTTGGTGAATTTCTGCAGTTGATCTTGTAGATAGTACACCCTGCTGCTACTGCACGTCAGTGGTAGAGGCTTGTACATGTGGAGCAATCAAGCTGGTCAACTTGCCTTGGATGTTGTTAAGCTTCTCGAGTGCTGTCGTAGCTGCAGGCAGGTAAGGAGTGTTCCGTAACATTCCTGACTTGTGCCTTGTTGTTGGTGGACAGGCTTTGGGGAGCCAGGAGTTGAGTTACTCACCAGAATATTCCTAACCTCTGACCTGCTCCTGTAGCCACTGTGTTTATGTGGCAGAAACTCACGCAGACATGGGGAGAACGTGCAAACTCCACGCAGGCAGTCACCCGAGGTTTGAATTGTACCCGGGTGCCTGTTGCTCTGAGACAGCAGTGCTGACCACTGAGCCACTGTGCTGCCCGCTGCCACCATGCCACATTGTGTCACTGCTGGAAGCTTTGTGTTTGCCAGTCAGCATGCTGACAAATTGGCTTCTGCATGTGGAAATCGCTGCAGATTTTGGACCTGAGTGACCTGCGCAGCAGAAAAAGAAACCTCAGGGAAACATTGCTCCTCCCCACCCTCTGTCCCTATCTGACCAGGTGCCCATATCAGTTTGCCTGTTAGAGAGAGCAAACCTTTCTCAGCCCTCCTTCAGCTGAACAAATTACAGTCCAGTAGGAATGAAGACAATAAGTACGCATTCAGGACCTGAAATTGACAGCCATCCTTCCCATCCTGAGCGTACATTCTCAGAAGGCATCAAGGAATGGGTACTTCCAAGTTGCCAAAGTGCCTGATGATCAAGCAATCCCACTCCCTTCCCCATCACTCCTGAGGAAACAGATCCAAACTCTAACAATCTCATAAACTTCATTACTGCAACAGAACCAAGACAGAATAGACAAATGCTTTAAAAGTCACCCTTATTAGTGATGATTTGATGCATGAATGGAGAATTGAGAATGTCAACAGGAGCGATTTGCATTTGTATAGCACCTTCCACATACTACAAAGATCCCAGGTTATTTTTGATTGAAAAATATACTTTATTCATGACGAAATTGTACGTACGTACACAGGTACTGAAGCAATTCTGCACAGGCTTTACACCATCAAGAAAAACAAACTTTAGAATCTGACATTTGCTGCATCTGCAAAAGCCAAAGGTATTTCTTATTTATGCAGGACACAATTTACAAACGTTTGAGGCAACGAGAGGGTCTGACACCTGAACAAATCTTCATTGTATTTTGGCAGAAGAGACCTGAGACAGTCCCAAGATGATTCACAGAAGCATTATCAAGCCACATAAGGAGATATTAATGACAAGTCTGCTGATCATGAAATCAATCTCCAATTGAAACAATCTGCCATAAAGTCAAATAGACTGTTGCCAGCAATAGATTATTAAAATCGAATAGATGATTAAAGTTCATTTCCAAATTAGACTCTTCTGCAGTTGGGACAGAAAGGCAACAGATGGCAACAAATTCCTCACAGAATGATTTAGAAACCAAACAAAATGCACTGGAGTAGAAACTGGTTCATGTGATCTGCGTGAAGGATTTCACAATCCTTGCACCAGAGTACATGAGGCCAAACCCTGAGCAGATTTGGGTCTTGACGCTCATTTTAATAAGAGTGGAAAACTGCAGCAGCTAGTGCACATCTTTTGGTAATTCATTGGCAAAGGCTGTGAAAAACAATCATATTAGACTCAAAATATTAACTCTCATTCTGTCCACCAGATGCTGCCAGGCAAATGTGTTCAATAAATATCAGGCTGTGGGAACAGAGATGACCATCCTCCAGTAAGCCACAGGACAGTTGCATTGAAGAGAGTTGAGAAGATGGGGCAGCGATAGAGAGGTGTTACAGCCCCTTTCAAGACCCCTGCTCGTTTAAAAGTGCATTGTTTAATTTCATGTTTCATTCACAAGACAAGTGTTTTAAGTTAATGATGGGAGCAGCTGATTAGTACATTTGGCCGCCTCTTGGAAACAGGATATTGGCATTCCATTGATATTAATTTACTGCTTGTTTTGATTAAGCAGCCAAAAATCAGCGTTCCACTAATTAATTCCACTTTACCACACTTGCAAAAACAGTCAGAAAAAAAACCCACGTGTCAGACCAAAATAATTCATCTTGTCACCAGTTCCTCCTCATTCCTTAAAATATACTTCCTGTAAATTTAAACAGAAAGAAATTTCGAATCACAATTCTGCTTTCAGTCACATTCCTCAATAAAGCTGAGCAAAGTAATAACACAGGAACAATTCAATAATTTTCTTTGTGGCATTTAAAATATGGATTTCGCATTCCATCTCTTCATGATCTCCTTCTCAGGTAAGTGAAAAATTGCATTAAACTTCTCAGGGGGAACTTTAATTGTGTGCTGTAGTCTAAACTTTATAGAAACATGAATTGTTAGTGATATTTCTTCCGGAAATGTTGTCTAATTATGTTTGGAATCCTCACTATCCAATCAGCCCGTAGCAAGTCCAGTTTGCAGAACACCCATTAGTTCTGGCTCAGTTGAGGAACAGTCACCTTGGTATCCAAAACGTTAACTTCAGGAGACTTCAGCTCTGAATCCAAGGTTAACGCTCCGGTGTAGGACTGACGGCTGAGACACCTGTACCTCCATTCTCGAGAAGAGGTTTCATGTTGTTTACTTGAAGGAGATCAGAGGGATGATCTGGCCAATATTTCTTTCTATCACTTAAAAACAAGCCATTTAATTGTCAGCTGACAGTGTCCAAATTGGTCGAGGTATTTGTTTCTTACAACATGACAGTGTCTATACCTCCAGCATATTTTATAGGTTATAAAGCATTCTGAAGTCATTTAAGGTGCTATATAAATGCAGCCTTACCTTATCTTTTTATCATTAGCCCAACAGCTCTTGGCAGTCTCTTAGCATCCCAGGCAGTCTCATCTCCCCCTTTCAGCCCCAGAGGATGGTTTCAGGCTCTGTCACACAGTTCAACACGATGATCAAAGTGTATAAAATCAAGGGCTGACCATTGTCCTGTGAGCTCCTCTCTTCTGCAACAACTTCACTGGACCATTCTGTCCTCTTACCCACTCCTTATGTTTCAATATACTTTCAATTGCAATAATCTGATTTTAAAGAGTATTGAGGAGATGAAAGAGGTGTCACACTGTGTATTGTCCTCAGGTGATTTGATGTGCCTTGACCCACACGATAGATTATGAAGGTAACTTCTTTCATTTAGAGTGAAGCAAAGCAGACTAACATTGAGCATGTGCAGTAAAGAGGGATTTTTTAAAAAATCACACTCTTGTAAAAACCCAGATACAACCTGATTGAGTATGTTGTGTCAAACCAACTTTGAAACCATCAAAAGTTTTGCGGTTTTCTGGCAGAACTGATATGGTAGCAGACGAGAGCAGTAGTCCTTTAGATAACAGTAAGCCATATTCTTCAGACAGGATGAGTGCTCTGTCGTATCATTTTGATTTATGCTGCAGCTCCTTCTAACTCTTTTCTACAAATTGGAATGTTAGGGAAGTTTTTTTTTAACTTGTGGTCATCTGATTAGTACCTGATTAGCAGGATTAAGATTTCAGATTTTCTGGTGACGTCCTGAGTGGAAGCTTATTAGGGTCTGACTGATGTGGGCTATGGTCAAATCAGGTGTCATTTGCAGCATGAGCCACCTTAAAGTTCAGATCATCTCACTCCATGGACATCTGGGTGGCCAACAATTTGGTCTCAACAAAAGAAGAAGAAATCCATGGTGTTGTACAGTACAGGCCAATGTACCAAACCAAAATACATCTTATCAGATATTTGTAGGGACCTTTCTGATCAACATTTTATGTAACTCATTGAATGCGTGGTATGTAAGAATTTTGCCCCTTGTCACATTTTATGATTTTCTTTAAACATTAAGGACATGAGGCTGATCCCGTAAAAGTTGTGGTTTAGGATAGTTCTGAAGATCACGCTGAATTGATATTTCAAGCTGGCTATGGGTCAGTTCTACTCTTAATTTGTAAGGGCAACTCTTCGGACTTTGAATAGATGCACATGTGTCAAAGTGAGAAACAATTTCACAGAGATAACCAGGTGTAGAGCTGGATGAACACAGCAAGTCAGGCAGCATCAGAGGAGCAGGAAAGCTGACATTTTTGGTCTGGACCCTCCTTCAGAAATGTCTCGACCCGAAACATCAGCCTTTCTGCTCCTCTGATGCTGCTTACCCTGCTGTGTTCATCCAACTCTGCGCCTTGTTATCTCAGATTTTCCAGCATCGGCAGATCCTACTATCTCTGTAACAATTGCACAGAAGTTGATTTTTATGTGTTTTTCTAATGAATTTTCTTATCTGATCACTCTTATCTGCTCCTATGCTCTACGTTTCTATGTGCAGGGAATATTTTCCCTCATTTCACTCTGTAAAGGCTAATCCACATTGTGAAAAAAAATTACCATCCAGGAGAAATAGTTTCCCTTTACCAAATCCTTTTAAAATATTGACAAGTTGAAGGACCACAATGTCCCTATCTGCGCAATCCCAGCCTGTAATAAAGCCCCTGGGGCTGATAGTTCTAAGGGCAGCAAGGTTCCAATACAAAATGCTTTCTGCACAGCTTTGCAAGATGCACTGAGCACAGAAGAATGCCTGCACACCATTAGAATGATCAAAGTAGGAGATTAGATTGAAGAGTCTCAATGTACATTTTTAAACGTTAAATGTTCGAAATACACGCTCCATTGTTCATCTGTTGCAGTGACTTACTTCACTGAGTTTTAAAGCATATTGTGTCATAATTTCACACTGAACAGTTTCAGGTGCCATATTAACTGGACCAGCTGTCATAAATGGATCAGTGGGACAATCAATTACTATCAGGTGTAAATACAACAAATATTACAGAAATTATCCAAAGTACTGGTGCAAAGGTGACAACAGGGAAGACTGCGTAATTCTAATAGAAACCCAAGGCCCGAGGAAGACAAATCCTGGAGGAAGAATAACCATAACAGTTGACGATGACGCAGGAGAATTCTTTGTCACGATGGAACGCTTAACAAAAAATGACCAAGGCTTGTATTGGTGTGGAGTTGCAAGGTTTTTGTGGGACCTGTTACATCCTGTGGAACTTAATGTTGCTGAAGGTAGGATGTGAATAATTTCCAGTTTTCAGTGGGCAGTTGGAATCCTGAGTAGTCAGCAGCATAATGAAAGATAACATTGAGCTAAGTCCAATTGGACACCTCTATTCCCATGCAGGGTAGGATGGGAATCCCACGCAGCACAAAAACTGCTGTCTCACAGCAATCCAGTAGCTGATTGGCCATTAATTGGCTGAATCTGTGTTCCTAGCTTCTGATTGGCTGAATTTCTCTCAGGGAAAGCTTCCTGTCTCAGGGGCTTAGAAGTCCCATCTACAGGTTATAGAACATAGAACAGTACAGCACAGAACAGGCCCTTCAGCCCACAATGTTGTGCCGACCATTGATCCTCCTGTATGCGCCCTCAAATTTCTGTGACCATATGTATGTCCAGCAGTCCCTCAAATGACCCCAATGACCCTGCTTCCACAATCGCCGCTGGCAACGCACCCCATGCTCCCACAACCCCCTGTGCAAAAAACCCGCCCCCGACATCCCCTCCACACCATCCTCCAACCAGCCCAAAACCATGACCCCCCGTGGCAGCCCTTTCCGCCCCGGGAAACAGTCCCCGGCCACCAACTCCACCCACGCCTCTCACCATCCCGCACACCTCAACCAGGTCCCCCCTCCTTCCCCCCCCCCTCCTATGAAAAGAGACCGAGCCCAGTCAACCTCTCCCCACAAGACAAGCCCTCCAGCCCAGACAGCATCCTGGCAAACCCCCCCCGAACCCCCTCCAAAGCATCCACATCCCTCCCACAATAAGGCGACCAGAACTGGACGCAGCACCCCAAGTGCGGTCCAACCAAAGTCCTATAGAGCTGCAACAAGATCCCACAACTCCCAAACTCAATCCCCCCGCCAATGAAAGCCAAAACACCATATGCTCCCCCAACAACCCCGTCCACCTGGGTGGCCACCCCAAGGGATCCATGCATCCGCACACCAAGATCCCTCTGCTCCTCCACACCGCCAAGAATCCTATCCCCAATCTCGCACTCAGCCTTCAAATTCGACCCTCCAAAATGCATCACCCCACACCCATCCAGGTTGAACTCCACCTGCCACCCCTCAGCCCATCTCTGCATTTAAGTGCCCATTTAAGTGACTGCTGGACATGCACATGGACAGCAGTGAATCGAGGGTTTCTTACTTGGGCCAAGCCATCAGGCATAGGAGTGGGTGTTGGGTAATGGACTTTGAAAGATTATGCTAGGGTTGAGAGGTGAAATTGGAGCAGGGATTGGTGTCAGACTTAGAGAAGGAGCCCTCTGATAGGCACAGAGCACCAACAATGAGGCCATCCTCTCCACCTTGCAGCAGGTGGAGCAAGAAAATATGCCAGACTGAGCGTTTGACAAGACTCTACCCCAGTACAGGGTCAAATCCCAGCGGCTGCAGGATGGCACCCTTAAGGTTTGTTTTATATTCATTCATGGGATGAGAACGTCTCTAGCTGGGCCAGCATTTATTGGTCCCTAATTGTCCTGAGGGGAGTTAAGAGTCAACCACATTGCCGTGGGTCTGGAGTCACATGTCAGCTAGGCTAGGTAAAGGTGGTAGTATCCTTCCCTGAAGGACATTAATGAGTGAGATGGGTTTCTTCCTGAAAATCAGCAATATTTTAATGGTCATCCACTCTTAATTCCCAATATCTTTTATTGAATTCAAATTCCACCATCTGCCAGGGCAGGATTTTTACCCTGGTGTCCAGAACATTATCTGGGTCTCTGGGTTAATAGTCTAATATCTAAATAGCCTAATAGTCTAGCAATAATACCACTTGGCCACCAGTTCCCTGCAGGACATCAGTTGCCCACAACTCATGGGCATCGTTTGACTGAGCTGTGGGTCAGCAGGCTTCATAAAGATACAGGGAGCAGGGCAGCATAGGTGAGCAGCAGATGTTGGATTGATGTATCCTCTCACTTTTAAATATGTCAGCATTAAATTCAAGCCAAGATACCTCATATTCATATTAACTCTATCCCATCAAAGTTTCCTTCTTGTTTAGCTCCAAATCTCTGATAGCTTAGAGTGACATGTAAAACAATTTTATGGCAATATGATCTAATTTTAAAAATTACACCATTTTTAACAGGTACCAAGATACCTCTTGCAGGTTCGCCTTTAGAGGAGGAAATTCTGAGGTAAATCTCATACTTACCTGGTACTTTCTGAACATTTGTCTGCAGCTTTGTTATCATGCAAGAGGCAGGTGACATGGGCAATTTGTGAGCATTGTGCCATGGCTAAAATATATTCATAGCTAAAATATAAAATAATATATGCCAAAACATTAAAATATATTCTATGAGAATCATGGGGTGTCTATGGTCATTGCTTTGGAACCAAGAAGGCTGAATTGAGGCACAGAAAATTATGTGGGTCTTGAGCAGAGTCAATTGGACAGTCAAACTTTCTTTAGCAGAGTGATTGATAAGCAAGGGGCCATAGGGTACAGTATTTGGTAGAAGGTTAAAAGGGGAGATGGAGAATGCATGGTAAGGATTGGAAAGTCACTGCTCAAAGGCCGAGCTGAGCCAAAAACCCTCTCTGCTGTCTAAATAGTCAGAGATGGGAGATGGTTTGGGAGATGCATGCCAGGACTCTATTGGTAACTCATGCACAAATTGTTCAAGAATTTTACATTGGCAGACAGATTTTCACCTCCTGGGACCCTCCCTGAGCATTCCTGACGCTGAGCTCAAGGTGGAAACTTGGGCTGGATATATGAAGCCTGCCATTTTACTTTGGTTGAATGCCTGGCCAAACTGATCAGCAGTTAGTGACGCCCATCTGAGCATCACAACTGGACCCCCATAATCAGCTCCACCAAATGACTATAACCTCACTCCGTACCCAGCAACCCAACTACCCGCAGAGCTGACCAGCCCTCCAAAACTCTGAACCCCCTCAACTTTCACCTCAACCCATTACCCACTCACATGTCTCACAAACCAAATATACTCACAAATCCATTCAACCACTCAACCATTCATAAACTCATTCACTTACAGAAAGATTTTGACTTTTAAAAATTTAACTGAACAGGTCAGCTACTATTGTACAAGAAAGGGCCATGTGCTCCTGATTCCATCTCTTCTTGTACATTACAGTCTTCACTTTGGAGACTTCAATATCCCTTCAGAGTTACAACCGGGTTTTGAAGACACGGCTGATAAAACTATAAAACCTATAAAACTATAAAAGCGTCAGGCCACAGAGGCTTACTGGGTAGCGCCAATCTACTCAAAAACAACACTGACCAGATAGATCTGGATCATTGCATTAAATATACTAGAGTGTGCACTTGAGGTACTGCAATTCACAGAGCAACAAACCAGCAGAAGGAATTTGGGATTAGGCTGGAATATTCTTTCTTGGCTGGCAAAAGGATTCTGGGCTGAATGGACTCCTTCTGTCCCATTTCTGTCTGCTCCTAACTGTAAAAATGAACAAGGACCCATTGCAATAAAAACAGAAAATGCTGTTGAAACTCAGCAGTTCTGGCAGCATCTGTGGAGTGAGTAAAAGAGCTAACAATTTGAGTTCAATATGACTCCCCTTCAGAACTGCCACTAAGTTTTATTTCAGATTTCCAGCATCCACAGTACTTTGCTTTAACTTGAAAATCCTTTTGTAATATAAGAGATCTTCAATTGGCTATCTGGGAATGTGCAGGTCACTGACTGCACAAAAATGGGATCCCAGTGCTATGGAAGGGATTGTATTTTATACAGACATATTTGCGGTATTGAACTAGCAGCCAGCTTCAAATCTTTGCAGTTGGGAGGATCAGCAATATCAGTTGGTCACTTCATCCACTCAGATGCCTAATCAGCTCACAGATGCATTGTATCAATTACATATTCGTACTCCACTATCCTTTAGCTGTGCAAAATCATCAAATCAGGGCATTTGCAAAAATTTCCAGAGCACATAATGGATCTCTTGATTAGTTTTAGTTGAAGAGTTGCATGTGGATTCTCTTGAAATTCCCAATGTCTTGTCATAGCTTTGCTGGTAGTTGAGAAAAATCCCAACTGAAATGTTACAAGCAGCCAAGACAGTGGGAGATCAGCTTATCATGGAGTGCAATTTCACATCAGCATTTAGAATGATGGCGAGCAATGTAAATTTGACATGCCCAGCAGTCAGACGTTATCTGGTCTCGATGAAATGTTAATCCATTACATTTCTCAGAAAACTGACAGGTTCAAGTTCAATATTAGTTTCACAACCTCCACTGCCCCACTCACAACTCTAATCCTAATACTGGACAGGTATGAATGGCAGTGTTCCAGCCCATCCTGTGTGTTTCTTGCCCACAGACTAAGGGTAAAATTACCCCCACTGTATTTTCATTATAATTACATACTTCATTTAAAACCCACCAACTAACACCATTTATTTTTAGTATTGGTTGAGTACTTAAGTCAAAACATAAAAATACATTTTGTTAAGACCAAAAACCAAAACCCTGTATATAGCTGCATCTGTGGAGAAAACAGTTATTATCATCTCAGTTTATGCACCTATATCGGAAACATAGCTACTATTTTTGTTACTGCTGAGGGACATATTTCCTCAGTCTCTATCTCACTTTCAATTGTATCAAGTGTTTTTTTCAAGGTAAAAGTAGTCTGTTGAAGCTGACCCACGTGCAATGCTGTCATTGCATTATGATGATTATTGAAAAAGAAACAAAATTTGCTACTGTATTGCTCTTGGTACATGCAACTCGGGGAATCATGTCTTTCCAACTTGATACTTGCTGTTGCTCACTTTAATGGATAGAATGCTATGGGTCAAAGTGTGTAAAAATGCCAGGTGATCCAGGAGAACAGAAGCAGGAATGTTTGTGATTATCCACTGTATGTGTGGCCAAACAATTTATAAATCCAAGCTAACTCTGTGGGTTCTGAAACCTATTTTGATAGAAATAATTTTGACTTCTATCTATCTAGGCAAGATTCTCTGTACTATTTTATATGGAGCATTTTACGCTGGGCATTCTTTGCCATTCTCCTCATCTGGGCCATTTTAATCAAACTGAAAATATAGCTGACAAAATGTTGGTAAGTTGTTGACTTTAATAATTTCTATGTATCTTTGGTTAAACAAAAGATAATTGGAAGAATTCTCCATACACATTATAAGTATTTTGAAAGAGATAGCCATGAGAACATCATATTTCTGAAATCAGCATTCATCTTACTCAAAGAATATTATCAGAAAAGACATTTTATTGACCCAGTTTCCAAAGCTTAATCGTAGATACATTTATTTCATTAACCTCCTAAATGCAATGTGCTTTATTTTCAGAATATTAAATAGATGAATATTTTACAAAAGCAGAATGATAATTCCAGAACATACATTCCAAGATGTCCCAAAATACAATGGGGGAGTTCTTACGTTAATAGAAAGTATGCAGGCAGCTGGTTAAATGTCTAAAATTGTTGATGTATTATGAAAATGAGGGCAGCCCACAAACTTCTGAATTGACTTCAGCTCAATTTCCTCTGCACAGAAAACCCCCTGGGGATAGGGAGGGTGATAAGGTCTCATTCTACATGACTGCACTATTTACCCCCATAAACACCCCCCTTGCTAAGGAAACACTAACCTCGCTATGAGACAGTCCAGGGATATAGACACCTGGCAACACCAACACCATCAGCAAAGATTCCACGCTCAGATTACTGGATCTGTGCCTCACAAACCACTTCATCTTCAATGGTAGGGTATACGGACAAATCATCGGAATACCCATGGGATCACTGATATCAGGATTAATAGTGGAAGCGTAGTTCAAAGACTGGAATGGACAGCTCTTCCCACCGTCCAAACAAAACAATGGATCCGTTATACGGATGACACCTTTGTCATTATCGAACGCTCTAAACTGGAGGAAACTAATCTACTCATAAACAACATCGTCACCGACATAAAATTCATCCGGGAAGAGAAGAACAACAACACACTTACCTTCCTGAACATGATGCTCAACTATAAGGCCAACAGTGATCTCCCGAACTGCAAACACAGGAAGGTCACCCATATGGATCAGGTACTCAATGACAATAGCATTCATCCCAATACGCACAAACAGAGCTGCATCAAAACACTGTTCAAGCAAGCTGCAACACACTGTAGCACCCCGATGCTATGCAAAGCTGAGGAAGAACACCTAAACAGCACCTTTAGAAACATCGGTTACCCAAAAACCATCATCTGTCCATACCTACAAAACAGACCACAACAGGAAGACACAACACATCCAGAGACACTAGTCACCCTACTATACATTAACGACATATCTGAGATGACCACCAGATTACTCCGCCCTGAGGAATCATAGTATCCCACAAACTGACAGCTACACTTCAACAGCTACGGACAAGAATAACAAACCTAACAACCACAGCTAACAGAACCAAATTTATTTACAAGATACCACGCAAAGACTGTCAAAAACTCTACATAGGGCAGACCAGAAGGAAACCAGAGATTAAGATTCACGGACGCCAACTAGCTACCATGAGGCATGGCCAACTATCACTCATTTCAATACACATGGACAAAGAAGAGGAACACCAGTTCAAATGGGTCCTCGTAGACATCCTGGGACAAGCCATCCAAAGACACACATGAGAATTCCTGGATGCCTGGCACTCAAACCAGAATTCCATTAATAAACATGTAGAGCTGGACCCCATACACCAACCACAAAGAAACAAACACGGAAATGATGCCACCCACCCCAACAAATGGAGACACATAAATAACAAGCAGGACAGAACACAAACGCTTTACTGGAGGCGCACTGATGATGTCACCTGGTACAGTGACAAAACATCTGCCAACAATCTTACCAGCTGAGCGAGCAAGTTGCCATCCGCCGGGTGATAGCACTAATACACAAAGACCTCACTATCACTTTGTGATTTCTGAATGCCACTGCGTTTAGAAAGGTGTCCTGAGTTTTGTGAAACTTACCAAGGAAAGCAGGCTGTGATGACAGTGAAATTTGAGGGACTGAACATCTGATAGATTAGAAATTCTTAAAACGCTGAAATCTTACAACTATTTCCTTGCCCAAGTGAACACTTTTTATTCAAAGTCCCATTCTGGGAATGTGCTTGTACTGTAGAAGGGGGGCATGAAGGCAGCATGGACAAAGTGTGAAGAATCTGAGAGGTAGAGAGCCTTGAAGGGTTGGGTTGTAGGATTCTTTTATATATTTTATTGTTATGTTTGAAACTTCAGCACAGTGTCCACAGTGTCAGGACAAGCTGCAGGTCAGGATGTCCTATCTCCCTGTCCTCAATAGGTCATTAAACCACTTCCAGAAGGAGTGTTTCGCTTCTTCTGACAGCCTCAGTGACCTCCAACCAGCTCACTATTGCAGGCCTTTATCCAATGCCACTGGCAAAGTGCTCAATAACCTTAACATATCAAAGGGATGGACTAAAGTGGGAGGCCTTTCACAATCTCTCCACATTGCTCAACCATTGTCAACACTGGACACTGAAAAGAAAGTTTTATTTCTATAATCTGCCTTTGACCCAGTATAAAAAGAACAGAAACAAACAAAAACTGAAATTGCTGGAAGGAAGGAGAATGGGCTGAAATATTAACCCTGTTTCACTCTCCACATATGCTGTTCACATCTGCTGAGTTTCTCCAGCAATTTATGTTTTTGTTTGTTTCAGAATTCCGGCACTTACAATGCTTTATTTTACCTCAGAAGAGCAGAACCGAAATAAGATTGATTAATATGATTTTGAGAGAAGAAAAAGATTTGCATTCTCCAGCATGTTGATTCCGACAGCTCAGGGAAAGAAACAGCATTAAGTTTAAGGAGGGACCACTCTCTCCATGAGTCCCTTGTCCACTCCACACTCCCCACCAGCCCCACCACCCCCACCACTTTTCCCTGTAACTGCAGTAAGTGCTACACCTGCCCCTACACCTCCCCCCTCACCCTCATCCCAGGCCCCAAGAAAACCTTCCACATCAAGCAGATGTTCACCTGCACATCTGCTAATGTGGTATACTGTATCCGCTGATCCCGATGTGGCCCCTGAGCATCGCGGAAACCAAGCGGAAGCTTGGAGACCACTTTGTGGAACTCCTACACTCGGTTCGCAACAAATGACTGCACCTCCCAGTCATGAACCACTTCAACTTCCCTGCCCATTCCTCTGACAACATGTCTATCCTGGGCCTCGTGCAGTGCCACTATGATGCCACCCGAAGGTTGCAGGAACAGCACCTCATATTTCGCTTGGGAACCCTGCAGCCCAATGGTATCAATGTGGACTTCACAAGGTGCAAAATCTCCCCTCCCCCCACTGCATCCCAAAACCAGCCCAGCTCATCCCCGCCTCCCTAACCTGTCCTTCCTGCCACTTATCCACTCCTCCCACCTCAACCCCCATCCCCACCTCCTTGACCTGTCCGTCTTCCCTGGACTGACCTATCCCCTCCCTAACTCCTCACCTACACTCACCTTTCCTGGCCTCATCCCTGCCTCCTTTACCTGTCCATCTCTTCTTGACCTATCGGTTCCTTTATCCTTCTTCTACCCGCTTCCCCCTCTCTCCCTATTTATTTCAGAATCCCCTTCCCCTCCCCCATTTCTGAAGAAGGGTCCAGACCTGAACCATCAGCCTTCCTGCTCCTCTGATGCTGCTTGGCCTGCTGTGTTCATCCAGCTCTACATCTTGTTATCTCAGCATTAAGTTTGAATTGTGTTGCGTTCAAATTGACCTTTTCACTAAATGTATTTTCTTAATTCATATTTTCTCCTTTTAATTGATTGTGTTATAACTTTAATCTTTGCTAAGAACAAAATGACTTTGAATACAACGCTTGCTTTCTATGCAATGACATTTGAAATATCCTTTGATTTTGTTTCCAGGACAATAAGATCTGTGGCTTTAGCTGACCGTGTCGTCAGCGCCTTCAGTGCACTGTGGAATGTCCAGTCAATCAAACAGCAAAACCATCTCCATCATTCGCCATGTGTAGAGCATGGACTGACTGAGAAATATTATGTAATAATCCTGCAAAGTTCTTCAAAAGTCATTCATTCTCTTTAAGGAACAAGTGACCCAATGTAGGGTAAACACTGCAAATAGGTCCCTTGCCATATAATTTGAAACCACCAACGAGGTTAGGCTAACCCTCAGTGATAGAGGAGAGCTGAATAATTCCAATAAAGCCAGAAGATGGGATGTTGAAAAATATTTGATTTTATTCAATTTGAGGGGAATTTCTCTTTGCAGCTATTCAATGGCTGAGATTCATTTGAGTGATGCATATCTGCATCAGTGCCTGAGCCACAATTCCATGTTTCAATTTCTATTAATGGGTGGATGTGTGAGCTCTCACACTAACTGTGATTTTCAACTTATAAATTTAAATGGGGGCCACAATAGCTATTATTAGCTTGTACATAATAAAGTCTTTTGGATTAACAATAGATGTTTGCCAAAGCATCAGATCATTATTCCACAGTGTTGATAACTGAAATGCTTATTTTCCATTTAATACATTCGTACCTGCAATGTATAGTATGGACTGGAAATTTTTCTGGTGTTCTCTTAAGATTTTATCCCATTGTCCTGTCAAAGTTATGCCAAAAACTTGAGCGAACCACCATGGAATTCCATGAAATGTTTACCTGGCAACTTTTCTTTATTCATTCACAAGATGTGGGCATCGCTGGCTAAATCATAATTAATTGCCCGTCCCTAATTGCCTAGAGGCAGTTCAGAGCCAACCGCGTTGCTGTGATTCTGGATTCACATGTTGGTCAGACCAAGTAAGAATGGATAGTTTCCCCTCCGAAAGGACACGAGTGTACCAGATGGGCTTTTTTTCTGACAATTGATTCATGATTATTGTTAGACTCTTTACTCCATATTATTACTGAATTCAAATTCCTGTGATGGGGATCGAACCTGGGTCCCCAGAGCATTACCTGGATCTCTAGATTCAGTGTCTAGCAGTAATACTGCTCGGCCATTGCCTTCACTCTGAGTTTCTGAGTTTGTGCTTTCTTCAGAGAGCCTCAATAAGTGGGTGGGGTGGAGAGACTCCCAGGGAATTCAGGCATGATTCCCCATTCATTCTATATAATGGTAAGGAATTTGCCTGATTGCCCAAAATATATGCATGTGATGCACTCTCCAGGTAAGAGAGGTTCTCGGCCAAGAATTTGTTTCATAGCTTGAACTGATTTCTTATTTGTGCTTCATAATGACTGATGTTGCAGTTTCTAGCTCCTACCAATTATGGACAACCTTTCAATAAACTAGAATCTACTTACTACTGCTAATCTTTGTAAAGCATTCCCATTTTTCATCACCTTCCACTGCAACACATTCACAGTATTGAATATCACCCTTGCCATCAAGGTCACACAATTATCTGATCACTCAAAGAAATTCAATGTTACACCCTCCACAATTTCTGCCCAAACCAATCCATCCAGAGGTAGAACATAGAACATAGAACAGTACAGCACAGAACAGGCCCTTCAGCCCACAATGTTGTGCCGACCATTGATCCTCATGTATGCACCCTCAAATCTCTGTGACCATATGCATGTCCAGCAGTATCTTAAATGTCCCCAATGACCTTGCTTCCACAACTGCTGCTGGCAACGCATTCCATGCTCTCACAACTCTCTGTGTAAAGAACCCGCCTCTGACATCCCCTCTATACTTTCCTCCAACCAGCTTAAAACTATGACCCCTCGTGTTAGCCTTTTCTGCCCTGGGAAATAGTCTCTGGCTATCAACTCTATCCATGCCTCTCATTATCTTGTATACCTCAATTAGGTCTCCTCTCCTCCTCCTTTTCTCCAATGAAAAAAGTCCGAGCTCAGTCAACCTCTCTTCATAAGATAAGCCCTCCAGTCCAGGCAGCATCCTGGTAAACCTCCTCTGAACCCTCTCCAAAGCATCCACATCTTTCCTATAATAGGGCGACCAGAACTGGACGCAGTATTCCAAGTGCGGTCTAATCAAAGTTTTATAGAGCTGCAACAAGATCTCACGACTCTTAAACTCAATCCCCCTGTTAATGAAAGCCAAAACACCATATGCTTTCTTAACAACCCTGTCCACTTGGGTGCCCATTTTAAGGGATCTATGTATCTGCACACCAAGATCCCTCTGTTCCTCCACACTGCCAAGAATCCTATCCTTAATCCTGTACTCAGCTTTCAAATTCGACCTTCCAAAATGCATCACCTCGCATTTATCCAGGTTGAACTCCATCTGCCACCTCTCAGCCCATCTCTGCATCCTGTCAATGTCCCGCTGCAGCCTACAACAGCCCTCTATACTGTCAACGACACCTCCAACCTTTGTGTCGTCTGCAAACTTGCTGACCCATCCTTCAATCCCCTCATCCAAGTCATTAATAAAATGTTATTATATAAGATGTTATGACACACCTCTGGAGGAGGTAGGATTTGTATGCAGGTCCTGAACCAAGGTAGGGGCGCTACCACAGCACCATAACAATCCATAATGCAGTCTTTGTTAGAACAATTAATAGCCACGAACTGCACTTACTCACCACTTAAGCACAGCAGGTGGGATGGCTCCTGATGCTGGAGTTCCAATAGACCCCCGAGCAAACAATGCTCTTCGGCAATGCAGAGAGAGTAGAATCTTTGTAAGGAGAGAGTGAATACCTTCAATGAAGACAGGAGAAACTCAGCAGGTCTGGCAGCATCTGTCCAGAAACAGAGCCATTTTGCACTCAAAAGGTAAACTTTGTTTCTCTGTCCACAGACACTGCCAAACCTGCTGAGATTCTCCAGAAATTTTCTGTTTTAATTTCAGATCTCAACTTCTATCGTACTTTGCTTTCATTAAGATAGGGATGTTGCTCTACAGTTTCAAACTAATCCAATAAAAAACTGATCATGCTTGCCACGCTGTGCTTTATCCACTCTTCTGATTTTGGATAAAATGCACTATAAAATAATGTCATGGAAATGTGAGTCTCTCACTCCTTCACCCCCTGATATACCATAAATAATGTCTAGATAAGAATTGATTTTATAGTTTATGTGGCATCAAAAACTGCCTGCAATCTGAATCCAAAGATGTGCAGGTTATGTGGATTGGCCATGTTAAAACGTCCATTGTGTCCAGGGATGTGCAGGTTAATTGGATTAATCATGGGAAATACAGTTATACAGATAGGGCAGGGGGGTGGGTCTGGGTGGAATGCTCTTCAAAGTGTCAATGTGAGCTTGATGGGCCAAATGATCTGTTTCCACATTGTAGGGAATCTATGATTCTAGGAATCTCAGTGACTCAGTATCAATGCATCCTGAAACACTATTAGTTTCAAGGCATGGACCAGAATTGTGGGCATAGTTTGCCAAATTCATTTCAGGCAGGCTACTGTCAATCAGATGTGAATCAAGCGCGCGGTCCTGGCAGAAAATTAGGCTATTATATTGCTGCAATGTTATATTAGCACTTTCAGCTATTCCCTGTACTCTTTTTACATCTCATAAAGTTACATTTGCATCACTTGAATCGCAATTAAAGAAGAAAGAAAAATGTCATCTACCAAGTATAGAAAAGAAAGTTGAACAGTTCTGCAACACCTTTCAACCCGTCTGCCATTCTAAAGCATTATACAGCCAATAAAATCCTTATTTCTTGAAATAGAGTCACATAAATGACATAACATAGGAAACACAATAGTCAATTTACGTCTAATAGGAATCCCATAGCAACAATGTACCAAGAGGAGAAAATCTCTTTTCTTTTTGCATTCATTAAACGATAACTATTGTCAAAGACACCAAGGATAATTCTCCTGACCTTTTTTGAAGTACTACAACAGGATCTTTTATATCTATCTCAGAGGAAGACCGGGCCGCTGTTTCATCTAATGGACAGCATCTCTGACAGTGCAGCACTCCCATAGTACTATATGGATATCACCCATGATTGTTTTGTTCAAATCCTGAAGAGAGACAAACAGAGCCTTCTGACTTAGTGAGAAAATGCAACAATTGAGCCACAGCTGACACAGCATGGAAGCTGTCTGGAGGGTCCGTGTGGACTCAACAGGTCAGGGGTCTGCTTCTACACTGTGGGGATTCGACAAAAATATGAAAAGCAAATGAAGCACATCAAAAAGCACATCTTACGTAATGCAGAATTCAAAGATTTAGCAGATATCGTGGGGGTTGTATGATTTTAAAAGTTCTCAACAGTCATTCTGTCACTAGCAATTAAACAGTTGATCCAATTTTTCAAGCAACACTAAGAAGGAAAATAATTAGACTTTCCTGCAGCACCACAGTGTTATACAATGAACATGGGGCTAGTGATTCTGCTTTCAAACCAGACATTTTGTAAGATCTCGGGATGTTATAACTGAAAAGTGTTCTTTTTGTCCTCATATGTGGTAATTTCAGCCTCACAAGTGTTAAAGGGAAGGAAATGACTGGTCAGACACTGCATTTCAGAAGGAGGGGCACTGAAGTAAAGATTTGAGTGTGGAACGTGGAGCTGTAGAACATTAAAACAATGAGTTTCTCCTTTCTCTTGTCCATTGTTTTCCTATCAGGTAAGAAAGCAGTGTTGTTTAGATTTTTGGGAGGTTTGGAAAGGTGTACTTAAGTCATTCTGACAGGAACTGTGATCGGCTGAAAGCTGTGTGACGATGAGACAGCTGCTAAGAAATGTATTTTGCTTTTCAGGAGGGCACTGTTTTCAAAATCATCAGTGATTGTCTTTAGAGAAAATGATTAACACATCCCTTATTTTATGTATGAACAATACAATGAATCTTGTTTTCACAAACTCAAATCTCCTGCTTTATTACTTATTTTGTTTTGGTTGGTGTGAAATTAGAATTTTAAACCAGGTGAATTTTCTGATCAGAGATAATGGGAACTGCAGATGCTGGAGAATTCCAAGATAATAAAATGTGAGGCTGGATGAACACAGCAGGCCAAGCAGCATCTCAGGAGCACAAAAGCTGACGTTTCGGGCCTAGACCCTTCATCAGAGAGGGGGATGGGGAGAGGGAACTGGAATAAATAGGGAGAGAGGGGGAGGCGGACCGAAGATGGAGAGTAAAGAAGATAGGTGGAGAGAGTGTAGGTGGGGAGGTAGGGAGGGGATAGGTCAGTCCAGGGAAGACGGACAGGTCAAGGAGGTGGGATGAGGTTAGTAGGTAGCTGGGGGTGCGGCTTGGGGTAGGAGGAAGGGATGGGTGAGAGGAAGAACAGGTTAGGGAGGCAGAGACAGGTTGGACTGGTTTTGGGATGCAGTGGGTGGGGGGGAAGAGCTGGGCTGGTTGTGTGGTGCAGTGGGGGGAGGGGACGAACTGGGCTGGTTTAGGGATGCAGTAGGAGAAGGGGAGATTTTGAAACTGGTGAAGTCCACGTTGATACCATATGGCTGCAGGGTTCCCAGGCGGAATATGAGTTGCTGTTCCTGCAACCTTCGGGTGGCATCATTGTGGCACTGCAGGAGGCCCATGATGGACATGTCCTCTAGAGAATGGGAGGGGGAGTGGAAATGGTTTGCGACTGGGAGGTGCAGTTGTTTTTTGCGAACTGAGCGGAGGTGTTCTGCAAAGCGGTCCCCAAGCCTCCGCTTGGTTTCCCCAATGTAGAGGAAGCCGCACCGGGTACAGTGGATGCTTGGCCTGCTGTGTTCATCCAGCCTCACATTTTATTATCTTGGAATTTTCTGATCAGTCAGATTAGTTTACTGACTGCACTGAATTTGTAACAATGCAATTTACCACAGGGTAGAATTACTGCTGTTCAAAGCTCTTTACATTGACCGACTTGAACAATTGATCATAGAGTTTTAATTCAGAGATAAGACAGAGAAAAATCAATGAATTTTGGGTTAGAACTGATGTAGCTTAAGCGTGATCATCAAATGTGATTCTCCTTAATGCTGAGTTCCTTCTGACTTTCACAAATACCAATGCAGAAAAACAAGAAAGTTTTCTTTGATCATCCTGCTATATTTCAAAATGATGGTTAATCATGAAAATATTTCCTGGATGTTTTAAATAAACTTGTCTGTAAATTATGGCCACAGAATGAGATATGTGGAAAAAGTTCTGTGTTTGAGGAGTGATATGAAACCTTCTCTGTAAATTCAGTGAAGCAGCTTTGTACTCATCATGACTGAACATCATGTTGACTTAGTTTGCACATTGAAGGTCAAAATCTTACAAATAGTTGATTGCAGCAGTTGCAGGTTCTTCCATTTTATATGTCCTTTTTACTGATTTATTTGACCTTTCAAATATCAAATTTTTCTTCCAACTACTTATAAGCCACATTTGCTTATGTTCAGTGCCAAAGAGATACGTTAAGTATCAATAGCAAACAGAGGACTCCACTTTGGCTCCATTTCCAACTTCTTTATTCTCCACTGCCACACACCCACAATCTAACCCTTCTCAGTTTCAAGGCTTTGGCCAAAAATAAAATTGTTACTTAAAGGAAAAGCCCACCAGATATTCTGCACTGATATCTTTCCCCACCACCCGTATAAAATAGCCAAGAAATCAGCCATCAGAAAATACAAAATGCGACAGTAGCCTTAAGGAATGGTGCACAGATGCATTACGTCATCACAACCATTTTCGCTGGTAACTTCATCTCAATGCAAGTGAGATCAATGTAAGTGGCTTGATGGCTGAAGGATGACTCACCCATAGCTGTGTTGCAACACGGAAAGTCTGTAGCCAAACTTGGAATTCAAAGCTGTTGGAAAAAACCTTCTGCATCTGTAATTATCTAAAAAAAAGAGAACAGAATCCATCCAGAGATAATGGGAACTGCAGATGCTGGAGAATTCCAAGATAATAAAATGTGAGGCTGGATGAACACAGCAGGCCAAGCAGCATCTCAGGAGCACAAAAGCTGACGTTTCGGGCCTAGACCCTTCATCAGAAAGGGGGATGGGGAGAGGGAGCTGGAATAAATAGGGAGAGAGGGGGAGGCGGACCGAAGATGGAGAGTAAAGAAGATAGGTGGAGAGAGTGTAGGTGGGGAGGTAGGGAGGGGATAGGTCAGTCCAGGGAAGACGGACAAGTCAAGGAGGTGGGATGAGGTTAGTAGGTAGCTGGGGGTGCGGCTTGGGGTGGGAGGAAGGGATGGGTGAGAGGAAGAACAGGTTAGGGAGGCAGAGACAGGTTGGACTGGTTTTGGGATGCAGTGGGTGGGGGGGAAGAGCTGGGCTGGTTGTGTGGTGCAGTGGGGGGAGGGGACGAACTGGGCTGGTTTAGGGATGCGGTAGGGGAAGGGGAGATTTTGAAACTGGTGAAGTCCACATTGATACCATTAGGCTGCAGCGTTCCCAGGCGGAATATGAGTTGCTGTTCCTGCAACCTTCGGGTGGCATCATTGTGGCACTGCAGGAGGCCCATGATGGACATGTCATCTAGAGAATGGGAGGGGGAGTGGAAATGGTTTGCGACTGGGAGGTGCAGTTGTTTGTTGCGAACTGAGCGGAGGTGTTCTGCAAAGCGGTTCCCAAGCCTCCGCTTGGTTTCCCCAATGTAGAGGAAGCCGCACCGGGTACAGTGGATGCAGTATACCACATTGGCAGATGTGCAGGTGAACCTCTGCTTAATGTGGAACGCCAACCTTCAGTTCACCTGGGCAATCTCCAGCACATCCCTCACCTTCCTGGACCTCTCAGTCTCCATCTCAGGCAACCAGCTTGTAACTGATGTCCATTTCAAGCCCGCCGACTCCCACAGCTACCTAGAATACACCTCCTCCCACCCACCCTCCTGCAAAAATTCCATCCCCTATTCCCAATTCCTCCGCCTCCGCCGCATCTGCTCCCACGATAAGACATTCCACTCCCGCACATCCCAGATGTCCAAGTTCTTTAAGGACCGCAACTTTCCCCCCACAGTGATCGAGAACGCCCTTGACCGCGTCTCCCGTATTTCCCGCAACACATCCCTCACACCCCGCCCCCGCCACAACCGCCCCAAGAGGATCCCCCTCGTTCTCACACACCACCCTACCAACCACCGGATACAACGCATTATCCTCCGACACTTCCGCCATTTACATTCCGACCCCACCACCCAAGACATTTTTCCATCCCCTCCCCTGTCAGCTTTCCGGAGAGACCACTTTGTCCGTGACTCCCTTGTTCGCTCCACACTGCCCTCGAACCGCACCACACCCGGCACCTTCCCCTGCAACCGCAGGAAATGCTACACCTGTCCCCACACCTCCTCCCTCACCCCCATCCCAGGCCCCAAGATGACATTCCACATTAAGCAGAGGTTCACCTGCACATCTGCCAATGTGGTATACTGCATCCACTGTACCCGGTGCGGCTTCCTCTACATTGGGGAAACCAAGCGGAGGCTTGGGGACCGCTTTGCAGAACACCTCCGCTCAGTTCGCAAAAAACAACTGCACCTCCCAGTCGCAAACCATTTCCACTCCCCCTCCCATTCTTTAGATGGCATGTCCATCATGGGCCTCCTGCAGTGCCACAATGATGCCACCCGAAGGTTGCAGGAACAGCAACTCATATTCCGCCTGGGAACGCTGCAGCCATATGGTATCAATGTGGACTTCACCAGTTTCAAAATCTCCCCTTCCCCTACCGCATCCCTAAACCAGCCCAGTTCGTCCCCTCCCCCCACTGCACCACACAACCAGCCCAGCTCTTCCCCCCCACCCACTGCATCCCAAAACCAGTCCAACCTGTCTCTGCCTCCCTAACCTGTTCTTCCTCTCACCCATCCCTTCCTCCTACCCCAAGCCGCACCCCCATCTACCTACTAACCTCATCCCACCTCCTTGACCTGTCAGTCTTCCCTGGACTGACCTATCCCCTCCCTACCTCCCCACCTACACTCTCTCCACCTATCTTCTTTACTCTCCATCTTCGGTCCGCCTCCCCCTCTCTCCCTATTTATTCCAGTTCCCTCTCCCCATCCCCCTCTCTGATGAAGGGTCTAGGCCCGAAAAGTCAGCTTTTGTGCTCCTGAGATGCTGCTTGGCCTGCTGTGTTCATCCAGCCTCACATTTTATTATCACAGAATCCATCCACCCTACATTAAGCATAATGGATTCTTTTGTCAAAGTAGCACAGTCGATAAAAGTTTTATAAATATTGAATACATAAATTCTTTGAGCTGTGCCGATAGCTTAATGCTGATCGAAAGGGATGGGGCAAAAACTCTGGGATGTCATTGCAACAACAGCCCCCCTTCCTCCAGTACAGAAATAAGGGCCACTTGTTATAGTTCTTTCTTGAACAAAGTACAGCTTAGCTCTTTTGTTAGACTTGTTACCTCTTTTGTTACTTGTTTCGATTTGTTGTTATCAGTTTTCTCAGATTTTAGAACAGATTATCAGTTAATTTTATTTGAAGAGTATTAAATTTTTAAAATTCCAATTTTCCCTATTTTTAAAACACACAATTCACACCAATCAACATTTAAGAAGAGCAATCATATCATGAAGAAATAGATACACTCATGGCTAAACTAACATTTGGAAGCTCATTCTGGCCAAGCAATGTTATTCCAAACGTGATAATTCAATCATAAAGATTCTGAAATTAAACATTTACCTAGGACTCTACCCTCAAACTACATTATTGGCTTGTACAGTATTTTATGGAAATATGCTATGTCATTTGACTTGATATTTCTTCTTCAATTGGCTTTTTTCAAACAATTGCAAAAAAGTTTTTTTTTAACCAAGCTAAGAAACAAATTGTAAATCAGAATATCTTTCTTTTAAGGAACTGAGGGTCCTTTCTGTGACCATACAAGTTTCAAACTGATAATATCACTACATATTCACAAGATGTAAACTGAATTCACACTATCCCAAGATTTTGAGTTCCTTAATTTGCACAAAACAACATAGAGCATCCAATAAACAAAAATGAACACAATCCAGGCCACAAAGTGTAAACATTCAGTTCAGGAATCACAGCGCAAAAAGGTGGTCTCTCTTTCTGATGAAGGGTCTAGGCCCGAAACATCAGCTTTTGTGCTCCTGAGATGCTGCTTGCCCTGCTGTGTTCATCTAACTCCAGACTTTGTTATCTCGGATTCTCCAGCATCTGCAGTTCCCATTATCTCCGGTCTGTCTCTCTCTCTCTCTCCTACAACTGTTGAACACTTTTTTTAACTTTATTTCAAAATCAGGTTTTAACTTTCTGCTTTACTCGGAGTGACAGTGAGATGTATAACTAGTTTTAGAACCAATCTTTCATGTTCCAAAGCCAGCAGCTACAGCACACAGCCACAATAAGGGAGCCTACCTCCATACCTCTCAGCCGTGATAAATATCTGCTGGCCAAAGAACTTCTGTTTTAATTCAGTGATAATGGGAATTGCAGATGCTGGCGAATCCAAGATAACAAAGTGTGGAGCTGGATGAACACAGCAGGCCAAGCAGCATCTCAGGAGCACAAAAGCTGACATTTCGGGCCTAGACCCTTCATCAGAGAGCTCTAGGTTCTAGGAGGGTCTAGGCCCGAAACATCAGCTTTTGTACTCCTGAGATGCTGCTTGGCCTGCTGTGTTCATCCAGTTCCACACTTTGTTATTCTGTTTTAATTATTCAGTTTGGTTCAGGGGTTGCTAATTCAGGCCCAACCAGCATTCTGTTGGTCATCTTTTATTTCTCTCTCAAATGAATCTTTTAATATTTTTAAATTAAAGCAGTCCTGTCCAAATATGTATGACACTCAGCCAGATTGCCACAATGCACTACAATCCACATGTGATTGCATCATTGTATAGTATAGGTCTTGGTGACACCATTAATATCTCACAGAATCGCGAGCTTAACTACGATTTGTGTGAAGGCTTTAGAAGATGGTTTGATGTTGTATGTGGCCATGTTACAAGTGACTATCTTGCCATGCGTGTAAGGGCACCTGAATACTGAGCACTTGGTAGCAGTTAGTGTAGGAGGAAACATTTTGGGCATTGCATGTTTTCTCCATTCTTGTGACACTATTGTAAAGAAAAGCTTGTCACTGAAGCTTTTTGTCCAGCTTGCAGCATGACAAACATAAGTCTGAGGGTGCTAATAACTCCACGAAAAAACCAATTTAAAATGATCGCCACGAGTGACATTTACACTTACTAGAAAGAATATCACTTTATGCACAAAGATCCACTTTCTACAACCAAAAGGACTATGTTGCACCTTTTTTGAATTACCCAGGAACTTGGAAAGTCTGTAATTCTCAGTTTCCTTCTCGATGCTGCCCCCTCAAGCAATCAGCTCAACTTGCCAACCAATCTCCTGCAGTCTAAATTGTTGTGGTTGCTTAAGTAGTTCATTGAACATGGAGTCCCAGGTAGACAGGATAGTGAAGAAGACATTTAGTATGCTTGCTTTTATTGCTCAGTGCAGTGACTATAGGAGCTCAAAGGTTGTGTTGCAGCCATTCAGGACATTGCTTTTGGAGTACAGCATTCAATTCTGGCCTCCCTGTGGTCAGAAAAGAGTTGTGAAATTGGAAAGTGTGCAGAAAAGATAAAAAGAATGTTGTCAGGGTTGGAGGGTTTGAGCTATAGCGGAAGGCTGAATATGCTGGAGTTATTTTCCCTGGAGCATCAGAGGCTGAGGGATGACCTTATAGAAGTTCATAAAGTCATAAGTTGCATAGATTGGCTGAATAGTCAAGGTCTTTCCTTGGGCATTGCTAGAGGCCAGGGTAGAGGCGTTCAAAACTGGAGATCATAGGTCTAAGGTGAGAGGGGAGAGATTTAACAGGGACATAAGGGGCAACCTTTTCACACAAAGGGTGGTTAGTTGAAGTCAAAGTATTGGAGGAAGTGCACAAAATCTCCAAAGAAACCCTTCCATGATCCTTCAAACAGCATGTGAATGAGCCTGCAGGCACACATTGGAGAAGCTCAGAACCCATTGAATCAGAGTGGAAGCAAGTCTTTGGTGCCAGCAAACTGCTGTAGAAAAGGGTAATATTCTGATCTCTAGTGTTTTTGAAAGCCCTACAGTTTGCACTTTCTTGTACAAACCCTGTCCTATGATGCCTAAACAGACTTCACGTCATACCTTGCTTTTGCATCAAATCTTCAAACAGCAGCAACTAACAGAGGAAGTTTGTTTCAAAGATGGATATAGATGTGGTACTTAGCCACACAAACAGCTTCACTTTATATTTCTACTGCTCAATAACAGGAAATCCAATGATGACTCAGGCAGAACAAACTGGTCTGCCAACACAGTACTATTGAATTCCTGAGATACCAGGGTGTAGAGCTGGATGAACACAGCAGGCCAAGCAGCATCAGAGGAGCAGGAAGGCTGATGTTTCGGGCCTAGACCCTTCTTCAGAATTCATAGGGTGTAGGCCCGAAATATCAGCTTTCCTGCTCCTCTGATGCTACTTGGCCTGCTGTGCTCTACACCTTGTTATCACAGATTCTCCAGCATCTGCAGTTCGTCCTCTCTCTGAAACTATTGAATTCTTGTTGGTTAACTTTGCACTAGACTGCACACCGGAGCAAAGTGTTCTGAGTGCAATTGTTTCCAACTCCATCTGTCCCAGCTCTGAGTCTCTTCCTTCCCCACAATCAACTCACTAATTCTAGAGCTGTCTCTGCTCCCTCTCTTCCACCAAATTCTACATTCGCTCCATCAGTTCCATTCCTTTCAGTTAACCTCAGTTCTACTCCTGTATTTGTCTGAAGTCTCCAGTGCTGCTGTAGCACACCTTCTTACCTGAAAGAAAAGCAATGTGACAGCCATGGATGTTACATGGCTGGGTGACTGCTAACACAACAATGGGAACATTTATTTCTCAGACTGGAGTAAGGTATATGATGGGAATCCCCACTGGTCACCAACAGGAACACTGCTTTTCTTGATGAATTTTAATGATTCAGACAGGGAGGTACAAGGTACAGGTTCAATATTTACAGATGAAATAAGGCTTGTAAACATTGTGAGCCATGATTAAATAGTTAAAAAAAACCTTCAGGAAATCATATACATTATGGTGGAATGGGTAGAGAGGTACATTTTGCAAAATAAAACTGAAAACTGTAAAGTGAAGTGATTTGTTTAAATAGGAAGAATGATGAGAGGCAATGTAAATTAAAGGCTATGACCTAAAGATGGCAGAAACCTGGTTTTCTAAGAGCACAAATTGTTGTCTGTGTCAGGGAAGTTTGGGGAAGTGGTCAATGGAGTGTACAACTTTATAAATAAATGCATAGAGTATTGCGTATAAGATGCTACATACACTGGTTCAGTCTCAACTGGAACATCATGTCCAATTCTGGGCATCTTACTTTGGGAAGGGTATGATGGCATCAGAGATGGTGCTGAAAAGATTAACAAGGATGGTTCCCAGGATGAGTGTTTATAGGATGTGTTGGAGAAGCAAGTGATGTTTTCTATCGAGAAGTGAAAGTTGAAAAGAGATTATTTAGAGATGATTCTGAATGGATTAAGTTGGTGCCTCCATTAGGGTCTACACAATCTGATAACGTTATACTTTCTTGGGTAGAGAATGGAAAAGTCATGCTTGAGATCCCAATGCAGTCAGACTAGATTCCAGATTCCTGATGCTTATTGAAATTATTCCCAACTAGTTGAAGTAACTTATAGCCACTGCTATCATGCATTAAACTGAATCTTATTGTTAGCACAAGCACCTCTTCTTGTTCAGACTCCCTACTGCATCATCCTCCACCACTGGTTACCAAATAGGCTCTCAGACCCAGTTTAGAAATAAGAAATTGGGGCTGCACTCATCCATTTCCTGGGAGTGAACACAGCATGTCTGACAGCATCTGTAGACAGGGAAAAAGAACTAACCTTTTGAATCCAATATGACTCCTCTTCAGATCCCACTAGATACTGAGAAGCTTTATACATTGTTGAGAAATAAAAAGCATTAATTTAAGGAAAATGGCAAAAGAACTGAAGGCGACGATGTAAAATTACT
Organism: Stegostoma tigrinum; assembly: GCF_030684315.1. Taxonomy (NCBI): domain Eukaryota; kingdom Metazoa; phylum Chordata; class Chondrichthyes; order Orectolobiformes; family Stegostomatidae; genus Stegostoma; species Stegostoma tigrinum. The sequence goes on from NC_081374.1 coordinate 12,121,506, forward strand.
TTACACAGCAAATGATTAGAAATTGGAATGGGCTAGCTACAAGAATAACTGAGGTGGGTTCCCAATCCAATGGGAACTGGATCATCGACTGAAAATAAAACAAATTATGGGGCTATGAGGCAAGTGCTTCTATGTTATTTCATAATTGGAAACTGAGGTAAAGAGCTGAGGCCCATGCCTGAAGAAATCACCGCAGAAAAATATCCAAAACTACACCATAGATTTCTCCAATAGGCGTTGTAAAGATAACATGAAACTGTAGTTGAGATTCAGGTTTACCTCCAACAGCAGCACCTCTACCAAGCCAGTTTGCCCTGTATCAAGGTGCAAATCACTCAAACCCAGCTCTGGGGCATGTCATTTATATACAGGTCACCAGATTTCCAAAGCAACTGTTCCAATTGGAATTCTGCCGTGGCACGATACTTACAGAAGCATTTCTGATGATATCAAACAGAAGCATGACTCATAGGAATCCATGGCATGGGGAAATGGAGATGACTTGTTTCTGAGCGAACAAAAAGAATAATGAGGCAAATGAGTTACAGGAAGGACAATGAGGAAGGCAGTCAGCAAGAATGAAGGAGAGGAAAGTCAAAAAAAAAACTAAAGAAGGTCGCAGAAAAATAGTGTGGAACACAAAAGAGAACGGAGTATCAATGTTAATGCCCTTATGTTTCTTTCAAGTGTAAAATATTATGTTTTAAAGTTTACTGTGTTTTTTTTTATTTACAGCTACACACGCTTCAATTAGTGGACCAGAAGAAAAAACTGCACAAATGGGAGGATCAGTCGAAATCAAATGCAGATATGACACATATTTTAGAGATTATCAGAAATACTGGTGCAAAGGCTACTACAGGAAACACTGTACTGTTTTAGTACAAACTAATGGCCCTGAAAGGAAAAGTCATGACAACAGAATAAAAATTACAGCTGATAATGCAAAAGGACAACTTACAGTACATATGAACCAGATAACAGCAAACGATAAGGGATGGTACTGGTGTGGAATAAATAGACCTCATATTAAGGATCCAATGTCTCCCGTACAACTTAAAGTTTATGAAAGTAAGGCATAAATATATGTTTATTTGCTGCATTTTCAGTGATATTTTCGTGTTCAATGCAGGTTCACATAATTTGATGTGTATATATATTTGTTACGTGTTTGCAAAATCTCTGGGATCCTGCTTTCTCAGTAAAGTATTAGAATTATAATTTTGTTAAGAGTCAAACAGGGCAACATTATAAAAACCATGTACTGCATTTTGATTGTTCTAATCAAAATTTCATGCATTGTACCTTGTACATGTACCTTGACACAGTTAACATGAGGCTAATGAATGATCAAATAATATTTCCATACATCATTTTGAACAGGTCGAAAGGGTTATACTAAGGACAAGGAAAGACTAAGGTAAATGACCAATTTATTTGAGCAATGCACATTGCAGATGGTACAAACAAAAATCACCTCTGTACAGAAAGCACAGTCAATGCTCAGTCCTGAAATTTTAGCTCTATTTTCTGTCCATAGATGCTGCCAGAGCAACTGAGTTTCTCCAGCAATTTCTGTTTTTCATTGTTTCAGACCTCCAGCATCCACAGTTCTTTAGTATGTTGTAGATGGTGCAACCTGCTGCCAGTATGTGCCAGTGGTGGAGGGATCATTTTGGGTTGTGAATGGGGTGCCAACATGCAAGCTGTTTTCTCCCAGATGTGTCGAGATACCGATGTGTTATATATGTGAGCTCCACCAATCTAGGCAAATGAATGAAATACCATCATACACCTGATTTGTGCCTTGTACAGTTTAGATTCTGATCAATGGTAACACCCAGGCTGGTGATAAGATTTGATGATACACAGATAAAAGAGGTCCCATTTCCCATTGTTTTATTTCTATACTACTGGAATAAGGACAGGTATCAGGGAGTCATAGAGATCTAAAGCTCGGAAAAGGGTACTTCAGCCCATCAAGTCCGCACTTGTCAAAAACAAACACAACTATTTCAGCCCCATTTTTCCGCACTTGGCCCATAGTCTTTCATGCCTTAGCATTGCAAGTGCACATCTAAATATTTCTTAAATGTTATGAGGGTTTCTCCCTATACCACCCTCACAGGCAGGGAGTTCCAGATTCCACCACCGTCTGGGTGAAAAGGTTTTCCTCATATCCCCTGTAAACCTCCTGCCCCTTCTCTTAAATCTATGCCCCCTGGTCACTGATCCCTCCACCAGGGAGAAAGGTTGCTTCCTCTGTTCAATGTCTCTGATCCATGTAATTTTATACATCTCAATCATGAACCCCTCTGCCTTCTCTACTAAAAGGAAAACAATCCTTATATGTTCAATCTCTCTTCATAACTGAAATTCTCCAGCCCATGCAGCATCCTGTAAAATCTCCTTTGCACCATCTCCAATGCAATCACATTCCCCCTATCATGTGGATTCTGGAACGGCACACAATACTGTAGCTGTGACCTAACCAACATTTTATCCAATTCCAGCATACCCTCCCTGCTCTTAAACTCTGTGCCTCGGTTAATAAAGAGAAGTATCGTATAAGGCTTTTTAGCCACTTTATCCACCTCTCCAGAACCTTAAAGAACTGATGTATGTGCACACCAAGGTCCCTCTGATCCTTGGTGCTTCCCAGGGTCCTACTGTTCAACATGTATTCTCTTGCCGTATTTGTTCTGCCCAAGTGCATCACCTCATAATTACATGGATTGAATTCCATTTGCCCCTTATCAATCCATCCATATCTTCCATTAATCTAAGACTCTTCCCCTCACTACTTACTACTCCCCCAATTTCATATCATCTCTGAATTCACTGATCAATTATCTTGCATTAATGCCTAAATCATTTATATAAATCACAAGCAGCAAGGTTCCCAACACTGATATCTGCTGGTCACAAGCATCCAGTTACAAAAACATTACTCGACCATCACCCTCTGCTTCCTGCTACTCAGTCCATTCTGAGGCCAAAAAGCCAAATTTCCTCAAATCTTGTGAGCTCTGATTTCGTTATCAATCTTCTTTGTACAACCTTATCAAAAATATTGTTGAAATTCAAATGGACTATATCAAATGCAATGCCTTTATCTACTGTACAGTATCCTATTTTCACTCATGAGATTCTTATTTGTCTGCCTGCCAGAGCTCCAATGACTGCTTTCCCAAAATGAGGAATGTTGATCCTGTAGAATGACGGTCACTCTAGCGTCAGCACCAACATAGTATTGTGTTTGAAACTTCGGGAGTCAGATTCACGGGGGTTTATTCGACTTCAGCATGGAACCCTTGTTTTCACATGTGAATGAGATTCCTGACCTAGGTTCAATTCCACTCTCGGGTGACTGTCTGTGTGGAGTTTGCACATCCTCCTCATCTCTGCATGGGTCTCCTCCTGTGGTTTCCTCCCACAGTCCAAAGATGTGCAGGCTAGGTGGATTGGCTAAATTTCCCATAGCATTTGGGGATGTGGTCTGTGTGTGGACTTGTTGGGTCGAAGGATCTGTTTCCACACTGTAGGGATTCTATGATAGTGTAGAAGAGGAAGCTACACTGATTGATTTTGCAATCCACTTGCTCTGCATATTTCCAAAGTTTGTTCAGGGCACCTGCTCACCAATTTGGTTTCTGGCATTAATTTGCCCACAAAAATGCATTCACTTTGCAAATGCCTTTAATTGCAATTACACTTAGTACCTTTAAGGTTGACCTTAGACCAAGAAATGGTGATCCCGGGTCTGAATTTCAAAACAGTACTATCCTTCCACTACAAGAATAACCAAATAATTAATGGATCCAAGTTAACTTTGAGGCTTTAGAAAACTATTTAGATTAAATAGTAAGTGGAAACTCAGTGTGGGGGAGAGTTCACTGGATAAAGACAGAGACTGAGTGAGTATATTTGGAAATTTATTTCAAAGTAGAAACTCAACAGGTAAATGTTTTGCAAGTTCAGCCTTAGAGTAGGAGTCAGAATCTGACCTGGCACTAACTTGGTACTAATAGACATTAAGTAAGTTAAAATAGCCTAAAAGCCCTCACCTGAAAAGGTGTTCTGAAAGGGTGTTAATTATTGTAGCAGGAAGCTATACTCAAGTGTGACAGGGCAATATAACTTCACTAAATAAAGACTGAAAGTGCCGCGGATGCTGTAAGTCAGAAACAAAAACAAAAGTTGCTGGAAAAGTTCAGCAGGTCTGGCAGCATCTGTGAAGACAAACCAGACTTGGGTCAGGTGGCATTAACTCTGATTTCTGTTCACAGATGCTACCAGACCTGCTGAGCTTTTCAAGCAAATTTTGCTTTTGTTTCTAGACAAGTGCTCAGTCAGTAAGGATTCTTTTTATAAGGGAAATGCCGCCTGAGTGAGACCGAGCAACTGATTGTATTTGGAATTTGGTTCAAAGTGGGAATTCGAGTGCCTAGGGGAAATGATGCTCTAAGTAAGGTTTACTGCAAAAAGTGAAGTGCGCTGCAGAGGGGAGATTGGTTAAGGGCAAGAAATGTTTTTCTTCTGTGTTCTCTTTTAGTTTTGAGCATTTGTTTTAAATTTTAGATGGCTAAAGAGGCAATTAAATCAGTAAATAGTATTATTGGAAATTGTAAGCTTCGTCAGTATTGTAAGTTTTTTTTATCAACATGGTAAGTTTACTGGTAATGTTAAAATGTATAAAGAAGTGTAGGCTAAATTATAATGAATAAATTAGCCCTTATAAATTAACAAACACGCATTTGAGATGGCAGGGTAGGTGATGTGCTGCGATTGCAGAATGTGGGATCATCTGGATGTCAGTACGATCCAAAGCAAAGTACCAATAGTAACTGTTGCAACTGTAGGAACTTCGGCTCAGAATGATTGAGCCAGAGGCTGAGCTGTGACCACTGTGTCACTTCAGGGAAGGAAAAAAGCACCAAGACACTTATTCCAAGGAGTCGTCACACACCCTAGGAGTGTGTCTTCTGATTTGGTGAGCAAACAGGGGCATGTGGGCATGGCAGCAAATGGGGTAGATAAGGGCTGCAGGATAGTTGAGCTAACTGTCCACTGCACAATGGAACAGGGTACCACTCAAGAGGGGAGAATAAGAAAAAAATTAACTGTAGAGTGCAGTAACATGAAGGGGCCAACATTATGCTTTGTAGCAAAGAGCATAAGAACATATAAACAGAGAAAATAGAAGCAGGATTAGGCCATTTGGCCCATTAAATATGCTCCACCATTCAATACGATCATGACTGATTGTCCAATTCAGTCCACTGCACTCATTTTGCCCCATATCCTTGATCCCTTTAGCCCGAAGAATCTTATCTACCTCTTTCTTGAAAACATTCAATGTTTCTTAACCTCTTTCTGTAACAGAGAATTCCACAGGCTCGCCATTCTCTGGGTGAAGACATAGCTTCACATCTCAGTCCTAAATAGTCCACCTCATATCCTTAGACCTTAGTTCTGGACTCCCCAATCACTGGAAACGTTTTTTCTGTGTTTACCCTGTAATGTCCTGTTAGAATTTTATACGTGTCTATGAGATACTCCATAGTCTTCTAAACTCCAATGGATCTAGTCCTAACTGATGCAGCCTCTCTTCATACGTCAATCCTGCCACAAGTCCAGATGGTTGTTGTCAACCCAGTGCCAAAGTTCGGAATAGATCCACCCAGCTTTAGTGGAGCATGCAGTGGGAATGGGAGGATCCAATGTGTGTGATCCATGTCAGTACCAATGACGTAGGTAGAATCAGGAAAGGGGTTTTGATGAGGGAGTATGAGAAGTTAAGTCCTGAAGTAAATTCCAGCAATTCAAAGCAGTAACAATCTCCAGCTTACTGCCTGAGCTACATGTAAAGTGCCAAACAGTCCATGTCAGCTCCTAATATGTATGTTTGCATTCAACCATTTCATTTTTCATCTACATATAGGCAAAATAGATGGGATATTTTACGCTGGGCTCTCTTTGTCATTCTGCTCCTTTGGGCCATTTTAATCAAAGTGAAGATATAGGTGAAGAAAAGCTGGTGAGTGTCTGATCCCTCCATTTAACTATAAACATCTAGTTGGAATTCTACTTGTTGTAAATATTTTGAATGCATAATAGAAGCATAAAGACAGTGGCCCACTGTATCAGCACAGTGGCTCAGTGATTAGCAATGCTGCCTCACAGCACTAAAGACCTGCATTCGATTCCAGTCTCAGCTAGTGTGGTGTTTACACATTCTCCTCTCATCTGTGTGAGTTTCCTTCATGTGCGCCAGTTTCCTCCCACAGTCCAAAGACGTGCAGTGTAGGTGAATTGGCCCTGGGAAATGCAGGGATAGAGTAGGGGAGGTGGGTCTGGATGTGGTGCTCTTTGGAAGGTCACTATTGACAAATGGCCTGCTTCCAAACTGTAGTGATTCTGTTTCTGAAGTAGACATTTTATACTGCAACCTACTGGAAATATTCTGTGGAGTCAGTCAAACAGTTTTCAAAACTCTTAATGAATAGGTAGTTAGCATTTGCTAAATTGACTTTTGTAAAAGGGGAACGTATCAGTGTATTTTATATTGTGTTTATTAAATTTATTGTTTTTTTATATTTTATGAATGAAGGATCGTTAGTGCTGAACAAACATTTCATCAAAATATTAACATTACTGGCTCTTGATGGGCTCTCATTTTTTTTGTCAGTTGCTTTGAATCCATTGCCTTTCGTTAATAAACTTCCTGCTACTGGAACAAATTTCTCCTTGATTTCTCCATCAAAAAATACTTCAAGATTAGAATCACTTTCGTGGAATCTCAGCTTAACCTTCAGTGCTTAAGTAGGCAGTTGAAATGTATCTATCCTTTGCACATAACTGACATCTTTCATACCTCTACCCATTTTCCATCCCAAGCTGAATCACTAAACACAACACTGCGTTAAAATTCTTCCGTCCACCTGTCTGCCCATTTCATGAGTGATGATGGGAACTGCAGATGCTGGAGAATCCAAGATAATAAAATGTGAGGCTGGATGAACACAGCAGGCCAAGCAGCATCTCAGGAGCACAAAAGCAGACGTTTCGGGCCTAGACCCTTCATCAGAGAGGGGGATGGGGTGAGGGTTCTGGAATAAATAGGGAGAGAGGGGGAGGCGGACCAAAGATGGAGAGAAAAGAAGATAGGTGGAGACGAGAGTATAGGTGGGGAGGTAGGGAGGGAATAGGTCAGTCCAGGGAAGACGGACAGGTCAAGGAGGTGGGATGAGGTTAGTAGGTAGGAGATGGAGGTACGGTTTGGGGTGGGAGGAAGGGATGGGTGAGAGCAAGAACAGGTTAGGGAGGCAGAGACAGGCTGGACAGGTTTTGCCCATTTCATGAGTCCAGTTTCCGGTAAGGTTCGTTTCTATCCCCCTCATTGTTTAATACACTATTGAGCTTCATATACTGTAATACAGCATAGAAGAGGGTCTTCAGCCTCAGATCCGTACTGATCTATCAACTCTAATCTCAATTCCCATCTCTTGGCCCATCACCTTGAATCTTATGACATTTCAAATGCTCATCCATGCACTTCACAAACTTTGAAATTTGGCAAGTACAGATCATTAACATGCGCCAAAACGACAATGTCCTAGTGTTCTCCTCTAAGAAACACTGCTGTATCCTTCCCTTCAGTCTGAAACTTAATTAATACAAGAAACGTCATTTTAGGCTTGAAATTTGAACTCTGTTTCTCTCTCCCTGAATTCTGCCAGACCTATTGAGTTTCTCCACATTCTCTGAGTTTGTTTCAGATTTCTGGCAACTGCAGTATTTTTATTTTTATTGAAGAACATTGATTGTTCTGTCCCATAGCCGACTCAAATCTGTACAGCTCCTTTGTTGACCCTTTTATCGTATGAGTTTAAGATTTGCTAGCAGGTCTGTTACATTAGACTGTAACAAACATCTTTTGGAGGTTTATACACATAACACCAAATGGATAACTCTCCTTAATTCCTGTGTTACTTTTATCAAAACTGAATTAAACAAACATAATTGCCCTTTATTCAACCTATACTGACTTTTGTTTATTACCTTATACTTTCCTAAGTGTCAATTACTTTGGTTTCACATTTTTCAGTGAAGTTCTGTAACCTCCAGTGTCACAAGTTTGATGGTGGGGATAGTTAATTATGTGGGAGGTTGGTATGTGGAATTTCATAGAATCATCAAATCCCTACAGTGTTGGAATAGGCCATTCGGATCATCAAGTCCACACAAATCCACTGACAAGCATTCCACCCAGACCCACCTCACTACCCATGGCTTTTCCCAATGCTAATCCACCTAGCCTGCACACCCCTAGATGCTATAGGAAATTTAGCATGGCCAACCCACCTAACCTGTACATCTTTGGAGTGTGGGAAGAAACTGGAGCACCTGGAGGAAACCCACATAGTCACTGGGAAAATGTGCAAATTCAAGTTAGACTGCCGCCTGAGGCTGGAATCAAACTGGGGTCCCTGGCACTATGAGACAGCAGGGCTAACCATTGAGCCACTGTGCCACCCCCATCAACTTCATCACCTTACCACCTCTAACTAGATTGAGGTTGTGACAGGAAGACCCTTCTGCCAGCACCAAAAACCCCCGCCATCTCCACAAAGTACTGCCATCATTTCTAAGTATCTACCCACCACTGACATTGGAATAACAAGGTGTAGAGCTGGATGAAAACAGCAGGCCAAGCAGCATCAGAGGAGCAGAAAGGCTGACGTTTCAGGCCTAGACCCTGCTTTAGAAATTCAGTTTTCTGAAGAAGGTCCTAGGCCCGAAAAGTCAGCTTTCCTGCTTCTCTGATGCTGCTTGGCTTGCTGTTTCATCCAGCTCTACACCTTGTATCTCAGATTCTCCAGCATCTGCATTTCCTACTATCACTGACATTGGACTGACTGAATTACAGTTGCAATTACCTGTCATCTCTGAGCAGGGATATAGCACTTTAACCTCTTCAAGTTCTCTAGCACTACTTTGATCAAAGAAGCTTTGGAAAACTGACCCAGAGCCACTAATTGTTTCACCGGTACTTCAGCCAACAATCAAGGACACATCCTATCCAGATTGGATGGCCTCACTTTTTTGAGCTTTGCCAACCTTTTAAATGCTCCTCTTTATCTGTTTTATCTTAACCAATATCTTCACCACTTGCTCCTTTATGAATTAGTAAGATCCTCTTCTTTTATAAAGACAGATGCAAAGCATTCAATTACACAGAATTATAGAGTCATACAGCATGGTAACAGATCATGTGGTCCAACTTGTTCATGCCAACCAAGTTTCCAAACCAAACTAGTCCCACATGTCTGTGTTTGATCCATATCCATCCAAGGTGCAGTGGCTCAGTGGTTAACACTGCTGCAATGCAGCACCAAGGACTTGGGTTTGATTCCAGCCTCAGGTGACTGTCTATGTGAAGTTTGCACATTATTCCTGCGTCTCTGGTTTCCTCCCACAGACCAAAGAATGTGCAGGTTAGGTGGAATGGCCATGCTAAATTGTCCCGTAGTGTCCAGGGATGTGTAGGTTTGGTGGATTAGCCATGGGAAATGTGGGGATATGGTAGGGGGATGGGGTCTGGATGGGAAGATCTTCAGAGGATCGGTGTGGACTTCATGGGTCAAATGACCTGATTCCACACCATAGGGATTTTATCAAATCTTTCCTGTTCAGGTCCCTATCCAAATGTCCTTTAAATGTTGCAAATGGTTCTGCGTCTATTTCTCCTTTTGTCAATTTGTTCCACATACAAGCCTCTCTCTATATGAAAATAAGTTTGCCCCTGAAATCCTTTTTAAATCTTTCTCCATTCTCCTTAAAATATACCATCTAGTTTTGAACTGCCACCCCTGGGGAAAAGACCTCGGCTATTTGCCTTATCTGTGCCCCTCATGATTTTATAAACCTCTATTAGGTCACCCCTCAGTCTCCTACACTCCATCGATAAAAGTCCCATTTTGTCCAACCTTTCCTTATAACTCAAAACCTTCAACAACATCCTCCTTCACTCCATAATTAGGTCTCCGTCATCCCTAACCTTATTTTGACTTCCTTTTCACTATCAATAGAACATAATTAGTCCTTAGAATCTATCCTCTTCTCAGACACTCTCCGTGGCCCTCTTATTTTCCTTTCAATTCTCTGTTGTACTAAAGGATGGCGTTTTCCATATTCACACAGGACTATAGGGTGGCTGGCTTGTTAGAGTGAGGTGAATGCATCACCACACCTCAGGTGAGTTGAAAGGTTCAGGAGGAGAAGCCTTCATGCTAACCTCAGCCAGTGCAGAAGTTTAACTCATGCTGTTGATATCAACATGCATCACAAACCAGATATCCAGCCAATTGAGCTAACTGGCCAATGGGCTCACAGTCCAATTACAGTATTTTATCATCTCCTGTACGATGAGTTTGGAATTGGGGAGGACATTAAAACAGGTGGATAGCGGTCACTACCATCCCATCTAAATCCCAGTTGGGTTTGTGCCAGGATGTCACCCCATCACCAATGGAGACCACTTTCTGATGCCACTCATATTAGTAGTGGTTGGGCCTATTACCACAGGGAGAGACATAAACCTTTGTAGGTTGCTTCAGTCTCCCAGAGGCGGCTCCTCATCCAAAAGCTGTCGGTGCCTAATTGAGTTGGCCAAAGAAGAGGGCATGCATACAACGTAATCAAAAATTGTGAAAATGGAATTCTGAATACTGGTACCAATTTTGTCCCTTCTCATTACCTGGCACTGAAAAAGCTGATCATCTCAACACCACGCTGCAACAATGCATCTTCGTCCATTTCCAGCAGACCGTGACCTGCGGAAGATTAATTAGCCTGATGCTGAGACAAGGAGGAGAGGGTGCCTTTAATCCTGACATTTTGGCCCCTCACAATGGAGACGCCCCCCAAAAAAAAGTTCCAATTAGAGCTCCATTTAAAATGAATCAATTTTCTGAACACAGTTTTTTTCCTTTTAATTGGCTAGATATGAAGTAACAGGGAGTTGGTTAGCTCAATTGGCTGGATTGATACTTCATGATGCAGAGTGATGCCAACAGAGTGGGTTCAATTCCTGAATTGTCCAGGGTTACCGCAAAGGTCCTGCTTTCCCAGCCTTGCCCCTTTCCCAAGGCTTGGTGACCCTCAATTTAAACTTGTCCCCAGTCACATCGCTGTAATGGGAGAGCAGCCCAATGCTCCTCTGGGACTTTGGCTGCAGTTACTATAAAGCAACGATTGCAAAACACTAATTGATTCTGAATTTGAACTTTGCATTCCAGATTGTGATAAAGGAATGACTTTTGGTTTTCCAGGTGAATCAAATCTGTAACGTTACATGACTGCCTAATGGTTCATTGGCACCTTCAATATATTGCAGTGCGACGAGTCAGCCAAACAGCAAGATTTCCCTCATCAAGCCCCGATGCAGCATATAAATGACGTGCAACTGTTGAGATATTATGCAATAGTCCTGCTATATTTTATTTCAAAGCAGCTCATTTTCTTTAAGGATTTCAATAGGCTAATGCAGGGTAAATACTATCAAGTTTTATATTCTTACATAAAGCCAAATTTATCTATTGTATAACGTTTTTCTTGCACTGTAACTGGGGGAGCCAGGGGCAAGTATTGCAATATTAAGTCCCCACAGTGTATGAATTATGATTCGTGGTTGAGGAGTAGGCATTTGCAGTAATGTTGAAAATCAAGAATCTGAAAAACCTTAAATAAACTCAACAATAAGGGAAGATTTCTCCATGCTGATTTTCAAAGGGTGACATTCACAGGAGCAATGCAATACTGAAGCAATGACTTCAGTAAGGGTCCTCCTTTACACTCATTGCTGAATGGATGCATTGTTTTACATTGTGATGTGGAGGCACCAGTATTGTGTCATGTGATTTCTGACCTAGTTTCACAATATCTTTAAATACTAGACTCGAAGCCAGAGCCATAAAGTATTTTTGCACGTGAGGATACATTTTATATTTTCTTTCATTTGGGCGACCATTAGAAAGTGACAAGCAGCAGAGCTAACTAATGAGACCTTTTCCAGCTGCCTTGCTAAAGAAGCAAAACTTAAGAAAGACAGAGAAGAGGGAGATTTTCGGACTGAACTCTCCAAAACTGGCCTTATTTTTGCCTCCCATGACACACATCCTGAGCTGGCCTTGGCGGAATACATTTGAAAATGAGTGTTGGAGCATGATAATGTTCAGTCTGGTATATCTTATCCCCCCCACTCTGTTTATGGTGGGAGTGTGAGAAGGAGTGTGAGTATGAGAGGGTGTATATCTGACTCACTCAGTCTCAGGTTCATACATTTTCTGTCTCTCCACCTCTCACTCCCTCACACATTTCCTCATACTCCTCTCTCACTCTGTCTCAGCCACTCACAAACATAGACACATACTCTCTCACCCAGTCATAGAGGTTTACAGCATGGAAACAGGCCCTTCAGCCCAACGCCACCCAGTCTTCATAGTTGATCTAATCCCATCTGCCTGCATTTGGCCCTTCTCCCTCCATGTCAAACCTATTTATGTACTTGTCCAAATGATTTTTAAATAACAAAATTGTACTCACCTCGACCATTACTTCTGACAGCTGGTTCTAGACACTCAACACCCTCTGTGTTAAAAAAGTCTGCCCCTCTGGGCCCTTTTGGATCTCTTCCCTCTCATCTTTAATCTACATCCTCTCGTTTCATACTCCCCTACCATGGGGAAAAGCTGCCGACCATCTGCTCTATCTATGCCTCTCATGATTTTAGAGACATCTATAAGATCACCCCTTAGTCTCCTACTTTCCAGGGAAGAAGTCCCAGCCTATCCAGCTTTTCCTTATAACTCAAACCTTCCAGTCCAAGTGACACCATAGTAAATCCTTTCTGCACTCTGAATAGTTTAATAATATCCTTTCCATAGTAAAGCGACCAGAACTGTATGCAATGCTCCAAGTGTGGCCTCACCAACATCTTACACAGCTGCAACAAGACATCCCAGCTCCTATTCTCAATGCTCTGACCAACAAAAATGACATGCTGAAGTTTTTTTTCACCACCCTGTCTATCTGTAACTCCACTTTCAGGGAGTTATGATCCAGTATCCTAGATCTTTTTGTTTTATAACACTCCATACCAATGACTGTGTGAGCCCTGCCCTAGTGTGACCTAACAAAATGCAAAAAAAATTCAACTTCATCTGCCATTCATCAGCCCACTGGCCCAGTTGATCAAGATCTCACAGCATTCCCAGATAACCTTCGCTGCCCCTACCTTACACACTCTCCTACTCCCTCATCTACCTACATGCTCTCTCCCATTGCATCACACATACACGCATACACACTCTCATTCTCCACATTGCAGAATCACACTGTCTCACTCTCTGACACACACACACACTCTCTCTCACATATACACTCACTCACATCCTCTCACACTCGCACCCTGTCACAATTGCACCCTCCCACACTCACATGCTCTTGCATTTAGTGACCAACTGTCTCACTCACCACTCTCTCCTCCCTGACATTTATTCACCCAGACACTCTCTCACACCCACTCCCTCATAATCATTCACACCCAATCTAATTCACACCACTCTGACTCACTTACACACTCTGAAATAACTCCACAAAGGCCAGTATCCCACCACCAGGTCACTGTTTATTTACACATGAATAGAACTTGGCACTGATCCAGCTTCCTCAGAGCCAGCCCTGACACTCCTGTTTATATCTAACAGCAATGCTCCCTGATCGGTCTAGATTAGTAGCCCCAATTAGGGAACTCATATTCTATGAGATCCCCCGGCTGACCTCATTACAATCACTACATCCCTTCCCCTTTCTGACTGGGTCATAGGCCTGCTCTTTTTCTTACAGTCTCTCCTGGGCTGTTTACACAATGGGTCTGGTTCCTCCAACTCAGCCTCAGATACGGAAAATGTGTACCGGACCGTAGCCTGCCTCTTGCACCCGGACCATATCAGAAGAAGTTCATCCTCTTCTCAGGCGGAAAAGGCATCGAGGCTGTGGCATCCGCCATGTCCCTCTCAGTGCCTTTCACTACAACCAGGGGTAACTGGGCCAATTGCTTCTCAGACTAGAACCAATGTCGTGCCCTTAATCTGTAAATGTTCCCCAGTACAGGTTCTCAATCTAGCTGAGGTTTTATATAGACTTAAGGGTTGGACTCCAGAGTACATTTCATTAGAAATGGTTCTACAATCACTGATACAGCCGTGCCGGTATCAACCTCCATTAGAACCGGGAGATCACTTACCCAGACATTTATTTTGATTGGACATGATTTGGATGTCACAAAGCAATTTAACTTTTCTGAGCCAGATTTAGGTGAGCTTTCCAAGGGTGGGCACTCTCTTGGATACCAGCCTATGCGTATACTCTTACACAATTCAGGCCTAGCAGGACTGGTTTACTGCCTCGAGTCCTCATAGTGGCAGTAATTACAATAGCTTGCCGGCCCAGATCCAAAGGAAATGTTAACCATTTGGCCAAGGCTTGACTTTGGTTTGGGGTTTTGCTGTGGGGTGATCCAGAGTCGCCCTGTTCAGGATATGTCCTGGGTGAGGCTACAGAATTGCCTTCACTTGAGTGATGTTCCCCAAGCTCAGTCAGACTGGCAAGGGTGTCCTCTTCCATCGGTATAAGCTGTTACTCATAAGCTCCTCTTGCCACATTTTCCAATGATGAAGCCAGTTGTAGTCGTGCTTGAAGTCCAGTTGGGCTTCAACTGCTGGGCACTTTGGCATGGTTACATTATTAATCCTACATATCAAACAATCCCTCAGCAGCTCATTAAGGGTTAAACCAAAGTCATATGCCTCAGCCAGTCATCTTAACCTCATCAAAAATCCTGACATAGATTCCCATAGTTCTCGAATTGCCAACTAAAACCAACATTAACTCAGAATTAAAGCAGACTAGGGGTTGTAATATTCTATAACCAAATCTGTCCGCTTTTGTAAGGTATTACTGTCTAGTTGTGCCTCGGAAAAGTTAGGCTCCTAATAACTGATAAAACTCCAGGCCCACAAGCTTCCAGGAGAATTACTCATTATTTCTCATCTGCCCTAATGTCATTTGCTTGGAGAAAATAATGTATTCTTTCAACATAATAGGCCCAGTCTTTGATGGCAGGATCGAACAAGTCAAGCTTCTTAAATAATGGCATGATGCCAGAAATACTAACCCCAAATCAAAAATGACTGGTGTAGGCAAATTCCTTCATAAATGTTTTATCTTCCTTTGTCACCACTGAAGTAACTCCATAGAGGCAGGTATCCCACCACCCTTTATTTACAAGTGGAGAGTCCTTGACACTGACCCAACTTCTTTAGAGCCAGCTCTCAGAGTGAACAGAACTTTTGACACTGATGTTTATATGTGCCAGCTAGGGCTCCCTGACTGGACCAGATTGACAGCCCCAAACTCATGTTCTACAATATCCACCCAACTGATCTTGTTCAAATCACTGCACGATAATAAAGTGTGAAGCTGGATGAACACAGCAGGCCAAGCAGCATCTCAGGAGCACAAAAGCTGACGTTTCAGGCCTAGACCCTTCATCAGAGAGGGGGATGGGGTGAGGGTTCTGGAATAAATAGGGAGAGAGGGGGAGGCGGACCGAAGATGGAGAGAAAAGAAGATAGGTGGAGAGTATTACAAGAGAGTTACAGTGGGAGAGAGATTCCCTGAGGTTGGTCCGGAGGGAGGAGGGTAACTTCTTCACATTAGGCATCCCTGGAAGAGGCTTTGCAGTGAGGTTAAAATTGTATCAGTGATAATGGGAACTGCTTGGCCTGCTGTGTTCATCCAGCTTCACACTTTATTATCTTGGGTTCTCCAGCATCTGCAGTTCCCATTATCACTGATACAATCACTGCACACTCCATTACTCACCCACATTCTCTCTCTAATTCACACTCACACTCTCTGACTTGCTCAATCACTCACACTCTTTCACTCATCTACACTTACACTCTCACTCACCCACACTTATAATCTCTCGTTCACGCACCCACACTTACACTCGCTCATTCATCCACATTTATAATCTCTCATTCACTCACCCACACTTCCACTATCTCAGTCACCCACACTTACAGTCTCTGACTCACTCACACTTACACTCTCTCACTCACCAACACACAGTCTCATTCACCCACACACACTCTCTCAGTCACCCACACTTACACTCTCTCACTCACTCACACCCACACTTACACTCTCTCACTCACCTGCACACACCCTCTCATCTACCTCCACACATCCACTCACTCACTCTCAGAGACCGTCTCCTCATTGTTGCACCTCCTCTCACTCATTCTCATACATTCTCTACTCACTGTCACGCACCCTCTCACTCACTCTCACATACTCTCTCACTCTTTCCTCACTCTCACACTCTTTCACTCACTCACAGATGCGCACACAAGCCCTCAGATTCTCAATCATTCTCTCTCTCTCTCTCTCTCTCTCTCTCTCACTCACTCACTCACACACTCACTCACTCACACAAACTCTTTCTCAAACTCTCACTCATGCTCTCTCTTTCACTCACACACTTTCTCACTCACGGCTTGAGAAACATGCTCCACCATCTTGACTTCCGTCTCTCTGGGACTGGCACATGTACACGAAGGAGAGAGTCTTGTTTCTCCCAGGCCTACTCATAGCCTTGTAACCCAAGCTGCTCATTACCATGAAGATTCAACTTCAACCTGCCCACTGTCATATAAACTGCTTGCTAAAACTGATTACTGACTCTTCGCCTCCTCTCTTCATCAGCTAAACAGCTCTCTGTCCCCTATATTCTCCTCCAGTACAACCTAAACACCAAAGACTACTGTTCCTTGTGTTCAGGTGACTGGGTCAACTAAGGCAGGGACATGTAAATTCCTTGCTACACCCAGCCTATGAGTAGCAAAGGTAGGAGAGAAACAGACTCTAATTGGAGGGGCAACTCCTTCCAGAATTTTCTCCGTGTATTTGGGACACAAGTCATGGGTCAGATAGGTCATGTTGTAGCCCATAGGCCACCAGTTGGACAAGTCTGGTCTAAGCCAAAGCCTCAATACTGATAGATATGATAACCTATTGCATAATCAAGAATCATATGTAAATAACCAACAGTTTGACAAAGCATCAGCCCATAGTGTTGACAGCTGAATTGCATTTTGTCGTTCAATATTGTGACAAAATATGCCTTTAAGAGCGATTTGTTCTGTCTTGTTTCTCTTGAAGTGGGGTATTGAAAACCTGGTACTGAGCTGTCTGTTCCATGGAAAGCAGAATTAAAAGCTTCAAGTATTTCTTTTAAAATTAGACAGGAAAAGCATGAGACAGTAGAGTCAGGGACACACAAACTCAGGGTTTTTAGTTTTGCTTTCAGTTGTTGAAGTTGGAGTTGAAGCTGCTAGATACTGCCCTCTCTTTCTGCTACTACAAAAAACATAAGTGATCTCTCTGCTGCTAGATTCATTCTATTGGTGTTCCTTCCCCTGGACTGGAGGAGATTCCAAGCTAGGGTAATCTGTTTCACTGAATTTGCCTTTGCCAAAAGTGTGTCTATGGGAAGCTGCTATATTGGAGCAGTTAACGCATTGCAGTTAAATAATACATTATTTTGTTAACCATTTCAAGAGAGTTAAAGTGGTGTCTTTTTTTGCTTGTGTTTTAACTGATCTAAGAATAAAATGTGTTTGCTTAAAGCCTAGTGGTTTGACTGATTAAATTACATTTAGAATGCAGCACCTTATACTTGCCTAAAAATGAGATAAAAGTTAGGGTTTAGGCTATCTCCTTGATAGTTTTGAGGGGGTTTGTTCTGGTCCATAACAAATTGGGGCTCTTGTCAGGGTCAAAGTCTCAAATTCCAGGTTGGCTTTGTGATTATTGGACTCAAAGACAGTGAATGATGAGAGTTGATGTTCCCTTTTCAGGTGTTGTATTTGGTAGGTTTAAATGGGATGTGTCTTGCTTAATAATAGCTTTTTTTGGTGACTAAGAATTTCTTAGGTGTGGAAGAAGTCAGTTTGCAGAAGCTGAGTAAGGCAAGACTTTCTAAATTAGGGAGCAATCTGGAGTTAGGATTGCATTTCTCTATGAGAGAAGGGGAGGTGATTGCAGTGATAGCTCACTGTTTACAATCACCTGAAATGCGACTGGGATCATTAGAAATAGCAAAAATTCAATTGCAAATAGAACAGCTTGAATATGACAAGGAAATGAAAAGGTTTGGGTTGTGATTGAAAGCTGAAATAAAGGGAGAAAGAGAGAAATTTTGAACCTCAGAAGTTGGGACTGAAAAGCATAAGTCAACATTAAATGGCAAAGATGAAGGTGCAAGGTGGGATTAGTGAAAACCCCTCTGCAGCAGGTTTACAACATCCTTAGTGAAGAGGACATTGGTGATGAGAAAGCCCATTGCAACCAAGGGTTAGGTGGGGATTTGTTTAATTATGCCCAAGCATTACCAAGGTTCAACAAGAAGGATACTGAAGCCACTTTTCATTTTGTTTGAGGAAGTGGCTAAGCAAATGAATTATCCACCAAACATGTGGGTATTGCTGATTCAACCAAATTTGGTATCTGGAGCTCACTGTGTGGTAACAATGTCACAAATCCACAGGCTGAAGCAGGAGGAGCAATCAAAGAATAAAGATAAGGAAGTTGAAGTTCAATTATTAGTAAATATGATCAAGTGGTTGAGAAAAAAGAAGAACAGGCAGAGTACAAAGTGAATACTTTTAGTTGAGAGAATTTAGCTGAATTACAACAGAAAGGGGAAAATCTATAGCAGTTGTATCAAAAAGAAAACACAGAAGAAGAATCTGAGTGTATCACAGAATGTTGCTGTCTTAAAATGAGGTCTTGATGATGAAATGGAGACCATCCCAGATTCAGATGGATGCAAAATGGGCTAAAGTTCAAGAAGTTAGATTACAAGTGAGTTTTAGAAAGGAGGTGTTGCAGTAGCACATGAATTACCAGTAGGAGGTCATTTGAGAGTAAGGAAAACTGAAGCCAAAATACAAAAGCAATTTTATTGGCCTGGACTGCATAAGGAAGTGGTTGAATTTTGCTGAACATTTCATACATGACAGATAATAGGAAAACCTCAAACAGTGATAAAACCTGCACCCTCATAAGGAACCTTTTACATTACCAACTCTGATGAAGAGTCATTGAGACTCAAAATGTTAGCTTACTCTCTCTCTCCATGGATGGTACCTGACTGGCTGTGGTCTCCAGCATTTGTTGTTTTCAGCACAGATTCCAGTATCTGCTGTAACTTGTTCCTAACCTTTTATAAGAGTTTTGTTTGATTGCATCGGTCTGTCACTAAAATAAAAAGTGACACTCAGTTTTGTTGACCATAACGGATACACCTGCTAGCTTTCTGTAGGCCATTATATTACATAATATCACTGCCAAAAGAATTGCAGAAGAATTACTCAAATGTTTCACTAGATATGCACTACCCATAGACGTAGGGGTGCACAGTGCCTCAGAGGTTAGCACTGCTGCCTCACAGCTCCAGGGACCCAGGTTTGATTCCACCCTTGGGTGACTGTCTGTGTGGAGATTGCACATTCTCTTTGTGTCTGTGTGAGTTTCCTCCAAGTGCTCTGGTTTCCTCCCACAGCCCAAAAGATGTGCGGGCTAGGTGAATTGGCCATGCTTAAATTGCCTATATTGTTCCGGGATGTGTTTAGGATAGGTGGCCTATACGGGAATGGGTCTGGGTGGGGTGCCCTGAGGGCCAGCGTGGACTTGTTGGGCTGAAGGGTTGTTTCCACAATGTAGGGATTCTATTCTTTACAGTCATATCAAGGATCACATTTTACGTCAAAGTCATGGATAGCTTAGGAATAAAACAATTCAAATTCACTGTGTACCATCCAGAACCACAGGGAGCGTTAGAACGGTCACATCAAACTTTGAAGACCATGTTGAGGGCCCGTAGTCAAGACTATCCAAAGGATTGGGATAAAGAAATTTCATTTGTACTTTTTGCAACTAGGAATGCATCTAATGAATCAACTAAATTTAGCCCATTTAAATTAGATTTTGGGCATGAGGTGAAAGGAAAATTGAAATTAATTAAGGAAAACTTAATTAATAATAAGAGAGGGAGTAAAGTCCCTTAGAGATCAAAAAGTTTGTCTTTGTGTTGAACTTTAGGAGATGGGAGAAATATGAAATGAACATTTCATATCAGTTTTTACTGTGGAGAAAGAAATGGAGCATAGAGAACTCAGGGAAATAAATATTGATGTTTTAAAAACAGTTCACATTACAAAAGAGGAGGTGCTAAAGGTCTGAAAAAATATGAAGGTGGATAAATCTTCTGGACCTGAACTATTGTGTACCAGGATACTGTCAGAAGTTAGAAAGAAATTGTGAGGCCCTTTGTAGAAGTATTTGTATCATCTATAATGACGAGTGGGGTGCCAAATGTCTGGAAAGTGGCTAATATTGTGCTTTTGTTTAAGAAGTGATGTTAGGAGAAGTTTGAGAACTATAGGCATGTGAGTCTGACTTTGATGATGGGTAGGTTGTTGGAGGGATTCTGAAAAATAGGACTTGTATGTATTTAGAACATAGAACATAGAACAGTACAGCACAGAACAGGCCCTTCAGCCCACAATGTTGTGCCGACCATTGATCCTCATGGATGCACCCTCAAATCTCTGTGACCATATACATGTCCAGCAGTCTCTTAAATGACCCCAATGACCTTGCTTCCACAACTGCTGCTGGCAATGCATTCCATGCTCTCACAACTCTCTGCGTAAAGAACCTGCCTCTGACATCCCCTCTATACTTTCCTCCAACCAGCTTAAAACTATGACCCCTCGTGCTAGCCATTTCTGCCCTGGGAAATAGTCTCTGGCTATCAACTCTATCTATGCCTCTCATTATCTTGTATACCTCAATTAGGTCCCCTCTCCTCCTCCTTTTCTCCAATGAAAAGAGACCGAGCTCAGTCAACCTCTCTTCATAAGATAAGCCCTCCAGTCCAGGCAGCATCCTCGTAAACCTCCTCTGAACCCTCTCCAAAGCATCCACATCTTTCCTATAATAGGGCGCCCAGAACTGGACGCAGTATTCCAAGTGCGGTCTAACCAAAGTTTTATAGAGCTGCAACAAGATCTCACGACTCTTAAACTCAATCCCCCTGTTAATGAAAGCCAAAACACCATATGCTTTCTTAACAACCCTGTCCACTTGGGTGGCCATTTTAAGGGATCTATGTATCTGCACACCAAAAAGAGGCAAAAAATGATTAGAGATAGTCAGCATGGTTTTGTGCTATGTGTCTCATGAAATTGATTAAATTTTTTGAGGGAGTAACCAAGAAGATGGATGAGAGCAGATTAGTAGACATCCCTTCCTCGGACTTTAGTGAAGACAAAGTTCCACGTGATAGATTAATTAGTAATGTTAGATCGCATTAGTAATGTTAGATCGTGATTCAGGGTGAGTTTGCCAAATGAAAAGAAAATTGGCTTAACAGTAGGAGACAGAGAGTAAAGGTGGATGGCTGTTTTTCAGACTGGAGGCCTGTTACCAGGGATGTTCCACAGGGATCAGTGCTGGGTTCTGAGATAGTAGGAACTGCCGATGCTGGAGAATCTGAGATGACAAGGTGTAAAGCTGATGAACACAGCAGGCCAAGCAGCATCAGAGGAGCAGGAAAGCTGACATTTCGAGCCGAGGCCCTTCTTCACCGCTGGGTTCACATTTGTTTGTCATTTATATAAATTATTTGGATGACAACATAGAAGGCATGGTTACTAAATTTGTGAATGACTCCAAAATTGGTGGTATAATGGACAGTGAAGAAAGTTCTGTAAGATTACAAAGAGATCTTGATCAGTCGGGACAGTGGGCTAAGGAGTGGCAAATGGAGTTCATGGATAATTGGATAAATGCAAAGCATTGCATTTTGGTAAAACAAACAAAGGCATGACTTATACAATTAAAAGTAGAGCCTTGGGTAGTTTTGTAGGTCAGAGAGAATTAGAGGTTCAGGTACACAATTCTTTGAAGTTTGTGTCCAATGTGGAATGGTTAAGAAGGTGTTTAGCACACTCGCCTTCCTTGATCAGACCTTTGAGTATAAAAGTTGGAAACTCATGTGCAAGTGTTGGTGAGGCATCTTCTGGAGTACTGAGTCCAGTTCTGGCTTCCCTGTTAAAGGAACGAAATTATCAAGCTGGAGAGGGTACGGAAAAGATTTACCAGGATGTTGCTGGGAATGGAAGGTTTGAGTTATAAGGAGAGGTTGGATAGGTTGGGACTTTTTCTGCTGGAAAATAAGAGATTGAGGGGTGACCTTGTAGAGGTTTATAAAATCATAACGAGTTTAGATAAGGTGATTGGTAGGTGTCTTTTCCCTAACATAGGGATTTCAAGACTTTTAAAGTAAGAGGAGAAAGAGTTAAAAAAGAATGTCTGTGGAATGAACTTCCAGAGGAAGTGGTGGATGCTGGTACAGTTACAACATTTAAAAACATTTAGATAAGTGCATGAATAAGAAAGATTTAGAGGGATATGAGACACCACTGGCAGGTGGGAGAATGTTAGTTTGGGATTATGGTGGGTATCAATTGTTTGGAAAGAAATGTCTATTTCCATGCTGTATGACTCTTACATTATGAAAAGTTGGTGAGTTAGAGTTCAGAGACACACATTTGGACTATATGCCAAATTTTAGGGGGTGATTAAATAGACTAGGTGAGTTGGCTAGACAGCATTTAAAAATAGCCCAGCATGTGATGAAACAGAAAACGTACAGTAAATTTCTAGTAGAGGTAAATCATTACTTCCAGTGGTAAGTGAACCTTCAAAGACAAGGTTTAGTGAGCCTTATCAAATCGAAAGGAAATTGAGTGAGGTGAATTATTTGATTAGAACGCCAGATGAAACAATAACTCACAGAATGTATCATGTGAATATGCTTAAACAGTACTTTAATAGGGAAGGAAAACAAAAGGTGAATGGGCTATTTGTTGCAACACAGAGTGACGAGCCAATTTCAGATTATTCTAAATTGGATATTCCTCAAACTAAAATAGACAGTTGAGGAAGTTCTCAAAAGTGGGATAAAGTTACCTTCCAGAGAAAATCAAAATAACCTGAAAGAGTGACTGCCATAACATGGAGAGATAGGTGGGAATAAGCTGGGAAGTACCAAACTGATTGCACATGATGTAGACATAGAAAATGTTGCTCCAATTAAGCAACTTCCTTATAGACATAACCCTCTAAAATTGGCACAGGTTCAAAAAGCATGATCGGAGGTGACATAATCAAAATGTGTCGCAGCAAAAGGAGCTCATCCATGGCGCCAAAACCAGATGGTACCTCTTGATGGTGTGTGAACAACCGCAAAACCAACGCAGTCACAACATCCGATTTGTATTCGACTCCAACTGTATTGAAGACTGTATTGAGAAGTTAGGTCAAGCAACTTTTATTTTTATAATTGACTTACTCAGGGTTTACTGGAAGGGGCAGTTATGCAAAAGAGTGGAATTTCAGCTTTTATGACAGCAGATAGACTTCACCAGTTTAAAGTCATGCCGTTTGTTTTGGAGTGTGTGCCAGCCACAGTTCAAAGGCTAACCATTAAAGTCATTCCAGGATTACCAAATGTGTGTTGTACAAAGACAGCCCAGAGATTTTCAGTCACATCTGGAAGGAACATTAGGAGCATCCAGCAGAATTATTTGAGAAATTCAAAAGGCGGGTTTGGTGATAAATTTGACTAAGAGTGAATTTGTAAAAGCCCAAGTTACATTCTGAAGCCATGTTATTCGACATGGATAGGTGGCCCCACAAGATGTGAAAACTAAGGGGAGTTTCTCACACCATCAGCGGAGAGGGAAATACTATGATTCCTGGAACTGAGTGGTTTTTATCAAAACTTCATACTGAATTTTGGCAGCGCGGTTGCTCTACTGACTGGCCTGTTGAAGAAGTGCAGAAAATTTCAGTGGCTAGAGAAGTGTCAGAAGGCAATTTGACAGCCTGAAAGCTGTGATGACCACTGCCCCAGTATTAGTAACACCTAATCATGCAAAACCATTTGAAGTGTCTATTGATATGAGGGATGGGGATGTCAATGCTGTCCTCTTAAAATTAAACTACGAGATGATAGAACGACCTAGTAATTGATTGGTTTGATTTATCGTCATGTGTACCCAAGTACAGTGAAAAGCTTTGTTTGCGAGCAGTACAGGCAGATCACTGTAGGCAAGGACATACAGATCATAAGATGAAAAAAGATTGCACAGAATAAGGCATACAGGCTACACAGTGCGCTAGGAAAGATCACATTAACAAGATCAACATTATTTGAAGCTAGACAGTCCATTCATCAGTCTAATAACAGCAGGGAAGAAACTGTTCTTAAACCTGTAGGTGCGTGTGTTCAAGCTTCGGTATAGTCTGCCTGACAAGAGGTTATAGGACAGCATTACTGGGGTGGGATGGGTCTTTGATGATGTTGGCAGTCTTTCTGTGACAATCAGATGTGTAAATAGAGGCCATGGATTGGAGGTTGGTTCTGTGATGGTCTGGGCTGGGCACATAACCTTCTGCAGTTACTTCCAGTCCTGGGCAGAGCAGTTGCCAAACCTGACCGTTATGCACCCGGACAGTATACTTTCTGTGATGCACCTGTAAAAGTTAGGGAGGGACCACAAATGCTGAATTTCCTGAGACACCTGAGGGGAAAAAAAGGCATTGTTGTGCCTTCTTGCCTGTTGCATCTACATGGGAAGTCCAGGACAGGTTATCAGTTATCGTCACTCCTAGGAATGTGATACTGTCAACTCTTTCAACCTCCGATCCTTGATGTAGAAGGGGGCATTTCTCCTCCTTTCTTTCTGAAGTCAATGATCAGTTCTTTGTTTTTTGCCAAAATTGAGAAACAGGTTGTTATCATTGCACCACGATACCAAGCCCTCTGTCTCCTTTCTTTATTCTGACTCATTGTTGCTTACTATCCATAATATCACAGTGGTGTCATCAGAAAACTTGTAGATGGCATTTGTTTGGAATTTGGCTACACAGTCATGGGTGTACAGCGAGTACAGTAGGGGGCTGAGAAAGCATTCCAGTGTTGAGGGTTATCTTGGAGGAAGTGCAGTTGCCTATCTTCAGTGATTACAGTCTTTGGGTCAGGAATGTGAGGATCTAGTTGGACA
Source organism: Stegostoma tigrinum (assembly GCF_030684315.1). NCBI lineage: Eukaryota > Metazoa > Chordata > Chondrichthyes > Orectolobiformes > Stegostomatidae > Stegostoma > Stegostoma tigrinum. The sequence continues at coordinate 12,146,780 of NC_081374.1, forward strand.
GGCCAGAGCCAAAACCCAGGTCTCAGAGCTTTGAGATCAGCCTGGAGGTGATAATGGTGTTGAAGGCAGAGCAGTAGTCAATGAGCAGGAGTGTGACATAGGCGTCATTGCTGTGCAGATGTTTCAGGGATGAGTGCAGGGCTTGGGAAATGGCATCGACTGTGGGCCTGTTATGTCAGTAGGCAAACTTCCGGGGATCAAGGCAGGCTGGGAGGCTTGAGTTGATCTGAGCCATGACCAGCCTCTCGAAACACTTCATGATTATTGAGGTCAGAACCACTGGGTGCTAGTCATTAAGGCACATTACATGCGCTCTCTTAGGTACCGGGATGGTGGTGATCTTCTTGAAGCAGGGGAGGACTTCTGTTTGCAGGAGGAAAAGGCTGAAGATGTCAGTGAATACCTGGGCCATACAGGATCTAAGCGCATGAATGCAGACTCTGTCCTAACCCTTTGCTTTCCTTGGGTTTAATCTCAGAAGGACTGATGTAATATCTGCAGCTGTGATGGAGGGAACGTCTGTGTCCAGGCCTGTCGGGGTGGGAGACGTTGTGCCACTAGTAATCTGCTTGAACTGGCCATGGAAAGCTTTGAGCACGTCAAAGAGGGATGTGTCTTTGTACACTATATTGCTGTGCTTCATTTTTTATCCCATTTTGTTGTGTAGGCTTGCCACAGGTGGCGGGGATCCTTATGGGTTTGGGTTACTAACTTGGCCTCTTGGCATCCCTGATGGCTTTGCAGACATCATGTTCAGACTTTCTGTATAGGCCTGGGTCATCCGACTTGAATGCTACATGCCTGGCTTTCAGTAGGGAGTGGATTCCCTGGTTCATCCAAGGTTTCCGGCTGGGGGCTACTCACATTGATTTCATCAGTACACAGTCGTCCACGCCTCTGCTAATGAAGTCCGTGATAGTGGTGGTGTATTTGTCCAGGTTTTCTGCTGAGTATAAGAATACAGTCCAATCTGCTGATTCCAAGCTGTCCTGAAATGCTCTTCTGCTGCCTCGGGCCCGGCATTATATTGTGTTTTTTAAAGGATTTTCTGCTTCAGCTTCTGCTTCGAGGCTGGGAGGAGGAACAGAGGACTGTGACCTGACTTTCCGAAATACAGATAGGGGATGGGGCAGTTGTCACCTTTGACAGTTACGTATCAAGTGGTCCGGGATGTTCAGTCCTTTTCTGGGGCAGATGTTTTGGTGGTAGTTTGGCAGCACCTTCTTGAGTTTGAGAGACAGTAGGAACTGCCGATGCTGGAGAATCTGAGATAACAAGGTGTAGAGCTGGATGAACACAGCAGGCCAAGCGGCATCAAAGGAGCAGGAAAGCTGACGTTTCGGGCCTAGACCCTTCTCTGCAATACCATGCACAAGTTGCATCCTACAGTTATTTCAGCGGTCATCAATTTTCCTGATTGAACATTGTGACACATGGGAGGGGCTCAGGAGAATGGGAGCTTCCACAGAGGTTCAATAGTAACAAGGATATGAATCAGTGGTGAGGGTGAATGGGGCAGAGAGGGTTAAAGGCCATGATGGAGCAGAAAAGGGATCCAAGGGAGGAGAGGGGTTGAAGTTAGGGGATGGGGTATGGCATGCCTTATATCCCTACAGGACTGGGGTGAATCAACTGCACTCATTAAAATCTGTAGGATCAACCAGTTCCATTTGCCAATCACAAAAGTTTTCGCTCTTTGAGCCTGCAGGTGAAGTATCACACAGACCAGCCCTTGTTTCACAGGGAGTCCCTCAAAACCATTACTTCCTGAAACTCACAGATCTCAGAACCTTGTGAGGACCCTGGCCAGTTCAAACCTGGCCTACAAGAGGTTTACCATAGCAAACATGGTTGATAACATCAGTCAGGCATCCCTGGGGAGCAGCTAAGGAGTGATTCCAGGTCATTTTCCAAATAGATTCATTATTAATGTTGCCATTGTCACATAAAAAATGAGCTTTCACTTCCTTGATCGCTTTGGAAGGGCTCTGCAGACCCTAACACAGAGGGGATCCCAAATCGCTGAGTTCTGCTATGTACTGCATGGTCCACCATGCAATTGGGACACCTTACAACAGGGCAAGCATACAGAACTCCACTCCTGCTCAGATGAGGCTGAATTGTATGGACCTGAGGCGGAGGCCACGAAAGTGAATGAACCAGGGTCACGGACAAATGTACTGGAATATCTGTGTCAATGTTATATTGGCATGATTTGCTCAAGAGTTCAGGCCTGAAGAAGGGTCAGTGGACCTGAGAAGTTAACTCTGCTTTCTCTCCACAGATGTTGGCCGACCTGCTGAGTTTTCTGGCTATTTTTGATTTTTTTTAACCCTTGTATTTTCATGGATTTGGCAGTTGCCAATTGCAACTCTTTACACTGGCTCTGCCAAAGTTTAACAGATCAAACTTGAGAAAGTCTTCATCTTCATTGTCTGAAGCATGAATATATCCATCTAGAGGAATATCTTGGGCTTTACCTGGGTAAGTTTTAATTCGATTAGGGTTAGAAACAGGGTTTCTGACTCTGATCAGAATATTTGGGCTAATGTGTTATAGTTGTTATTGGCTAACACAGTTGGCAGGAGTTCTGAAACAATAGTTGTCTTGCAAACAAGACACACTTAGACCTTTCCATGATGGATTCAGTTTGAGAATCACCATTCTGGAGTCATGGCATGACATAAGGCAAGATTTTGTTGATGGGGCCTGCCAGGGGAATCAAAGGCTCGTTAGCAAACATTTTTCCACAGAAAATCAATCATGATTTAGTTGGGACTGAACTGCTTTATTTGTACCCATATCCAATGAATGTAAAATGCATTTTATAGAATAGGTTACACAATTTAAACGATTTTACAAGGATTGTTGAGGTTGTATGGTTTTAACAAAGCTTGCAACAGTAACCCTATTACTAACAATTAAATAGTTGATCCAATTCTTCAAACAACACTAAGTAGGAAAACAATTAGGCTTTTATATAGCATCAGAGTGTTGTACCATGAATGTGTTGGTACTTATTTATTCAAACGAAACATTCTGTAAGGCCTGAGGGTGTCGTAACTGAAAACTGTCCTTTCAGTCCTCATATGTGGTAATTCTAAGCTCACAGTGTTAAAGGGAAGGAAATGACTAGTTAGAGACTGCATTCCAGTAGCAGGGCCGCTGAAGTAAAGACCTGAGTGTGGAACGTGGAGCCGTTAGAACAATGAGTATCACCTTCCTCTTGCCCATTGTTTTCCTATCAGGTAAGAAACTAATGGTGTTTGGAATTTTGGGAGGTTTGGAATTGTCTTGCTGCATCAGTCTCCCAGAAATGTCATCAGCTGAAGTCCATGTGACATTGAGACAGCCGTTAAGAAATGTATTTATGCTATCAAAGTGGTTCCCTTTTAAGATCAATAAATGAGTGTTTTTAAAGAAAAAGTTTAAAATGTCTCCTATTTTGTGTACAAACATTACAATGGAATCTTATTTTCACAAACTTAAATCTCCTGCTTTGTGACTTAATTACTTTTAGTTTTTGTTAGTGTGCAACCAGAACTTTAAAACAGGATGAGGCGAATTTTCTGGGCAGACAGATTATTTTACTGCTTGCGCTGAATTTGTAATAATGCGTTTCAACACAGGATTTAATTTCCGGGTTTGAAGCAATTTATATTGACTGATTTGTGCAATTGGTCATAAGGTTTTAGTTCGTATGAGAGATACCAACTAAATTTGAATTTGACTTTAGTGCAAAGAGTTGTTTGACATCAAAGTCAATGTAGGGGAGAAAAAACTAAGATGCGTTGTATTCATCATTTGAACGTCTCAAGTCCTGTGACATTCATCAAAAACAAATCAAAGCAACAAAATATCTTGCTGTATTTTTGAATGTCAGCTAATGACATTGAGATTTTATCCTGAAACCTTTGAATAAACTTGCTTGGTGACAACGTCTAACATGGAAGCAAATCAGTGACTTTGGCAATTTGCATGAATGTCTACTTCACAAACTACTAAAACAGCTTTGTATTCATATTAACTAAAAGTCTATACTTTGTGCACTAAATCAGTAGAATCATACAACTAATTGTTTGCATAAATTGCAAATCTCTGACTTTATAATCTGTAGCTGCTGTCGATTTATTTAGCAGCTTTTTTTTATAAAATGCAATTGATAGTAGGCCGCATTTGTTCACACTTTTTACCACTAGTAAATAGATTATTCATTTTGGTTCCATTTACATTGTCTTTCTGACTAGGGAAAAATTCTATATTCTTCCACTTCTAACCTAAACCCCCAACAAAACCTTGCTGAACCCAATCGTTCCAAGGTAATATTCCAAGGCTTCTGTCACACATAGAATTCTTACATTTGCAAAACAAAACACTTACGAGACATCTTGAGCTGATTGCTTTCTCTGCACACCTTCGTAAACAAGTTAGGAAGCCTCCCCCACCAGAAGATATTAGATGCAATTCTGGTTTTTTAAGGAATGGTGCTCAGATTTATTGTGTCATCATAATCCTTTCTCCATTATTCCTAGTAATTTCATGTCAATGTAAATGGGATCAATTCTACTGTGCTCAAAGAACTAGGGCTCTACAGAACCAATGTAAGTAAGGCTGGGACCATTTCAAGGGCCTGCAAAAAAGAGCTTTGCATCAAAATATGTAGAAATGCAATTCTGTGCTTTGGTTGTAGAAGTTATAACAACATGAACAAGACGTTCTCATCCTAGAATCCCAACAGTGTGGGGACAGGCCCTTTGGCCCAACTAGTCTACACCAACTCTCAAAGCAGCCACCCAGACCCATCCCCCATAACCCACCTAATCTCCACATCCCTGAACACCACAGACAATTTAGCATGGCCAATCCAACTACCCTGCACATCTTTGGACTATGGGAGGAAACTGGAGCACCTGGAGGAAACCCACATAGACACGGGGAGAATGTGCAAACGCCACACTGTCACCCAAGACTGGAATTGAACCCAGGTCCCTGGTGCTGTGAGGCAGCAGTGCTAGCCACTGAGCCACCGGGCCGCCCCACTTTTAGCTAATGTGAATACACAGCTGTTTTATTAATTCTTAAGGTAAGACATTCACACAAATCCCCAAAGTCACTGATTTGCTTCAATGTTAGACATTGTCACCAAGCAAGTTTATTCAAAGATTGCAGGATAAAATCTCAATGTCATTAGCAGACATTCAAAAATATAACAAGATATTTTGTTTCTTTGATTTGTTTTTGATGAAAACCTGGGACATTATTCAAAATGTTGAATAAATTATTATTGTTACGTAAGAACCTGAAGTTCTTTTATTATAAACAGTCTTTGAATTACTGTAAACCAAAACAGCTGATAATATGTACAAATGTCAAAACTGGTTACACAGGCAACTTCAATTCCTGTTTCTTGAACACAATAAGAGGAACTATGAGGATGATTAAGAAGGAACAAACCGCTCTGCAGACACACCACAATCTCATTCCTGTTCTTTTAAACTATGTCGAGTCCTTATGTCAGGCAAAGTGCTCCAGGTGCAAAGCATGTCTAGACTGTTACCAACTCTATCTGTCCCAGCTCTGAGTCTCTTCCCTCCCCGAAACTAATTCACTCAGTTTAGAACAAAAACAGAAGTTGCTAGAAAAGCTCAACAGGTCTGGCAGCACCTGTGAAGAAAATCAAAGTTAATGTTTTGGGTCCAGTGATGCTTCCTCAGGACCTGAAGCATTATCTCTGATTTTTCTTCGCAGATGTTGCCAGACCCGCTGAGCTTTTCCAGCATCTTCTGTTTTAGTTCGTGATTTACGGCATCCACAGTTCTTTCAGTTATATTCACTCATTCTCGGTGTCTCTATTCCATCTCTTCCACCAAATTCTGCATCCACTGTTCAGTGCCACTTCCTTCTTCACAGTAAGATGACTTCAGTTCTACTCTTCTACTTATCTGAAGCTTTTCTGCTGCTACAACATACCTTCTTATTTACATCTCAGCCGCACATCAGCCTGCCTGTGAAGATAAGGCCCATGAAAGGCAAGACAGTTTGGCAACATAGGTATTGCATAGTTGAGTGACATTGTACACAGCAGTGCGACTGGTGAACTGTCACTTCTCAGGCTGCAGGCAATTAAACACCAGGGTTCCTCATTGCTACGCACTAGGATCACTGCCGTTCTTGATCCATGTTAATGATCTAGTCATGGACATACAGGGCACAATTTCAAAATGTGCGGATGACACAATATATTCAGAATTGTGAAAAGGATAGTGATAGGCATCAAGAAGGCATTCGCAATGGAATGAGCAGACAGGTGGTATCTAAAATTTAATGCAGAAAGTGTGAAGAGATTTGTTTTGGTATGAAAACTGCAGAGACAATTGTTGACTATGTCAGGATAACTTGTGGAACTGATTAGTAGATGTTTCAGAATCCTTGGCTTTATAAATATAATAAAGAGTATACTAAAAGGAAGGAAACGCTAGTGAACCATTTATAAAACATTAGTTGAGAATCAATTGGAGCATCATCTACAATTCTTAGGAAGGTTGCAAAGATGTTAGATACAGTGCAGAGAAAATGCACAAAAATAACTGTAATTTAGACATGTTGGTGTTATTCTCTTTCAACGAGTTTGAGAAGAGATTAGATAGAGATATTCAAGATCATGAAGGATGATAACGCTATAGACACAGAGAAACTGTACACATTGGCACAAGCATTGAGAACCATAAAGCATCAATTTAATAAGAATGGCAAAAGAACCAAAGGTAGACTTGATGTAAAACAGCTCAAGTAGTCAGAACCTGGAGCGCACTGCAAGAGAACATAGAACTGGAGGATTCGTTCATAGCATTTCCAAAGATCATTACCCAAAAAGAAATAAATTGCTAGGCTATGAGGCAAGTGCAAGGGAGTAAGAGCGGAGCTGCATGGGCCCAGCAGGGAAGTAATGAGCCAAATGGCCTTCTTTTGAGCAATGCACTCTATGATTTAGTGAAGATACCACAACCTCACATTGTAAGTCTCATGTGGCAGTGGATTGGAGATAAAGATTTGGAAGGTGAAGAGGATGAACTCATTATATTTTGGAGCCATTTGGTTTGCTGCTGCCGGTACATCTCAAAACTTTAGGAAAGTAACGGCAGGATCAATACTAAAGGAGGAGGACAGCTTTTCTCACAAACATGTGCTCCATTTTAGCTCTCACATTGAGGAGCCACCATGCACGCAATGATACACCCATTTCACTCAGAATTTTTCTCTATCACAATAACTCTTCCTTTCACCCTGCAGACAAACTTTGTGCTCTCGACAATTTTCCGATGTCTGTCCCATTCTCAAAATACATGGGTTTACTGTAATACAGTCAAGCGTCACACTCCTGTGCCCAAATTTATGTTCCCTGTTTAGGTGTCACCCACCTATGTTGTGTATGTCTGTGTGGGGCATGTTCACAAATCTAGACCCATCAACTTCAATTGGTCTTAGAGCATGATATTGGATGTCATAATCAAAACTGTCCTCATAAATTCTGACTTGGCTCTTAACCCAGTTTCTAAGAAATCCATGTGCAAGTTAGAACCTTTCTGGAAGTTTTCCTTCCCAGCCTGGTGTTTTCTACCTGCCCCAAATCCATTTGTTAATCTTGGTCATTTTTGTTTCTTGCAGCGCATTTGTCACTTAAAATACAAAAGTAACAAACTCAGTGTATTGCCAGCAGTCATACGGATACATTAGGAAATATTGTAACAAGAGGGGAGCCAGTGAACAAAAAGAACATTGAAGCAGAGAGTTAGAGGAAGGACAAAGAGGAGGGCAACCACTAAGAATTAAGGAGAGGAAAGCTGACAACGTGGAAGAGGTCACAGAAAAATAGTGTGGAACACAAGAGAGAAGAGAACATCAATGTTAATGTCCTTTTGTCTCTGAAACATAAAATATTATGTTTTAAAGTTTACTGTGTTTTTTTATTTACAGCTACACACGCTTCAATTAGTGGACCAGAAGAAAAAACTGCACAAATGGGAGGATCAGTCGAAATCAAATGCAGATATGACACATATTTTAGAGATTATCAGAAATACTGGTGCAAAGGCTACTACAGGAAACACTGTACTGTTTTAGTACAAACTAATGGCCCTGAAAGGAAAAGTCATGACAACAGAATAAAAATTACAGCTGATAATGCAAAAGGACAACTTACAGTACATATGAACCAGATAACAGCAAACGATAAGGGATGGTACTGGTGTGGAATAGATAGACCTCATCTTCTGGATCCAATGTCTCCCGTACAACTTAAAGTTTATGAAAGTAAGGCATAAATATATGTTTATTTGCTGCATTTTCAGTGATATTTTCATGTTCAATGCAGATTCACATAATTTGTGTATATATATTTGTTACGTGTTTGCAAAATCTCTGGGATCCTGCTTTCTCAGTAAAGTATTAGAATTATAATTTTGTTAAGAGTCAAACAGGGCAACATTATAAAAACCATGTACTGCATTTTGATTGTTCTAATCAAAATTTCATTCATTGTACCTTGTACATGTACCTTGACACAGTTAACATGAGGCTAATGAATGATCAAATAATATTTCCATACATCATTTTGAACAGGTCGAAAGGGTTATACTAAGGACAAGGAAAGACTAAGGTAAATGACCAATTTATTTGAGCAATGCACATTGCAGATGGTACAAACAAAAATCACCTCTGTACAGAAAGCACAGTCAATGCTCAGTCCTGAAATTTTAGCTCTATTTTCTGTCCATAGATGCTGCCAGAGCAACTGAGTTTCTCCAGCAATTTCTGTTTTTCATTGTTTCAGACCTCCAGCATCCACAGTTCTTTAGTATGTTGTAGATGGTGCAACCTGCTGCCAGTATGTGCCAGTGGTGGAGGGATCATTTTGGGTTGTGAATGGGGTGCCAACATGCAAGCTGTTTTCTCCCAGATGTGTCGAGATACCGATGTGTTATATATGTGAGCTCCACCAATCTAGACAAATGAATGAAATACCATCATACTCCTGATTTGTGCCTTGTACAGTTTAGATTCTGATCAATGGTAACACCCAGGCTGGTGATAAAATTTGATGATACACAGATAAAAGTGGCCCTATTTCCCATTGGACCACATACAGCTTCATCAAGGATAAAACAATTTTTCTTTCATACAATATCTCTGTCCAGTATGTTACATACAGCAATAATACCTAAATAAATACATAAGCTTGAATTTATTTGGTTTTGAGTCCAGTGTTGGTATCAGTAGCAATATATGTGTGAACTAGTTTAACTACTTTTTCTAGTCTGTCTTCCATTATGAATGGAGTGTAGCAAAGATAACTAGAAAGCGAAATTAATGTCTCTTTTTCTGTCATAATTTTAAGATCATTTCTGCTTCTGAGTTTAGATCAAGTTGTAGAAGGTGACAGATGTGGCACAATATAGATGAAGGCCAGTTGGCCTATTGTCTTCATGGTGCTGACGACTGGCCTTTTATCTAGCAATCTATATTGTTGTCTCTTTACTATTCTGCAGGCCTGGTTAAAACAAAATTGCATATGTTGGAAATTAAAATTATAAGTTGGAATAGAGTGTGCAGTGCCAACCCAAGTTTTCAATATGTGCTTCAAGTAGGTGAAGCTGTTTGCCAGGAGCATGAAGTAGTTATAACTTTCCCCATTACTACCAGTAACCCAGGAGAGAAGTAAAGTCACCATAGCCTACTCTGTCATTAGAGAGAGACATCTAGTGGTGGTTTATCCTGAGGGATACCTTCCTTCCCACAAGGGCAGATATTGAGAAGGACAGTCCTTCATGGCCTCCTCAGAAATTGAACCCATGCTGTTGGCATCTCTGCAATTGGAAAAAAATCATCTGTCCAGTCAACTGATCTAAACCAAATACTATTCAACAGGATTAACAAGCAATATGATTTAACCCATCACAGTGTCCTCAAATGAGCATCACTACATTAAAATGAGTTTGCATTTAAATAGAACCTCTAATGTAACAAAGTATCCAAACATGCTTTGTACCAACGTTATCAAATTAAATGTGACTCTGAGTTGTACAAGAAGGGATTAGTGCATGGGACCAGGAGTTTAGTAAGAGAGATAAGTTTTAAGAGAAAAGCGAGGTAGCAAGGTGGAAAACTCTACAGAGGGAATTCCTGGGCATCTGAAGGCATGGTCATCAATACAGGAACAATTGAAATCAGAGACACTCAGCAGCCAGATTATAAAGAATGCTATTATCTTAAGTTGCAGGGCAGGAGAGTATTACAGAGATGTGGAGGTTTGATACCATAGAAAGATTTGAAAAGAAGGATGAGTATTTAAAAAACCCAGCAAAATAACTTCCACAATTACATCAGAGATAATGGGAACTGCAGATGCTGAAGAATCCGAGATAACAAAGTGTGGAGAAGGATGAACACAGCAGGCCAAACAGCATCTTAGGAGCACAAAAGCTGATGTTTCGGGCCTAGACCCTTCTAGGCCTGAAACGTCAGCTTTTGTGCTCTGAAGATGCTGCTTAGCCCACTGTGTTCATCCAGCTCCACACTTTGTTATCCACAATTACAATGTTAACGTATATATGCTACTAGTTTAATTATGAGATTTAAGAAAGTGTAGCCTTCACACAATACTTGTAGTTCAGTATTTTAGAAGTTAGCCACCCTCTAGAACCAAAGAAAAGTGTAATATTCACCGTAACTCTCCCTAAAAACACATCAACTCAGTTTGAAATGGGAAGACAATTTTGTGATTTAACAGCTATGTGCTGATTTAGTGTATTCCCCTGGGTTGCCGAGTGATCTAATACTTATGTGATGAATGCTTTCCTCTGCATGGTTCAGGAATAACCAAGTGTGCCTGCCAACTGCAATTCATTGCAGTTCTGCACTTACAATGGTTAAGCGACAAAGTAAATTGATTTAAAGCTCTTAGTTGTCTTACAGATGCGGAAGAAAGTCTATACTGGGACGTGCCTGATACTTACCAGAATTGATTAAGTAACCGTTTAGTCATGCACAGTCAGTTTAAATCATATTAATCAGAAAGTCATGTTATGTAGTCTGATGTTGAGTTTAAGGCCATGGGGATTGCTAGGCAAAAGAAACAGCAAGATTCACCACTCTCTATCATCTTGACAATCATGCACAGTGATGATAATGGAGTTACTGACCTATTCTAATATTCAATCACCATCAGTTACCAATGGACATGATGAGCAGCAAATCCCAAATAGAGAAAAATATGAGAATGTCTAACCCCTCCTTTTAAATCAATGTTAGAAAAGCATGTTGAGAGCTGCTTGGTAATACAGCATTTTCCAGTCATTTTTGAAATCCAACCATTTGTAAAATACAGAGATATCTTTTCATTGATATAAATCAGATTTGTACCTACTGAATGGTGGGACCAAAAACACTCATAAGTTTTGGTAAATTAAAGATTATTTTTAGAAGGGAGTTACCCTGTTTCTCTGGTGTTTCCTCTGTTCACTTACTAAGGGAACAGACTGGCAGGAGTTTAAATTCATAAGGCATCGGAAAATAATGCAACATAATTAGAATGTTAAAAATAGGAGCCAGAGGGAAGTAGCAGAAAAACTTAGGGTAGGAAGGTTTAACAGGGAAAAATAGTAGTTTAATGGTTTATGCGATTTGGCTTTCATAAAAACAACATTTTGTATTGATATAGCACCTTCAATGTAGTAAAGTTGCCATAGTTCAGGAAGACCAGAAGTCTGTTCTTTCATTAGAGATGACTGATGGTGGTGATTAACCTGAGAGGTCAACATGCCTCAGGCAAGGGCAGGGATTGAGAGTGAGGAACTTTCATGGTTCTTCGTCTGGTATGTATAATGTTTCCAGGCATTTAAGAGGAGTATTGTCAGATAAAATATGGCACAGCCATATTATGAGATATGAGGCATTATTCATTCATGTTATTCACTTATGGGATGTGGGCACTGCTGTCTAGACCAGAGTTTATTGCCCATCCCTAGGTGCTCTTAAGAAGGTGGTGGTCAGCTCCCTTCTTAAACCACTACAGCCCTTGTGTTGTATGAGCCCTAAAATGCCCTTAAGGAGGGAATTCCAGAACTTTGCCCCAGCAACAGTGAAGGAGCAACAATATATTTCCAAGTAAGGATGATGAGTGCTTCAGAGGGGAACTATGAAATATGGTTCACAACTTAGAGGTGAAGAGCCGTAGAGATACAGAGAATTTTAATATTAATGCTAAGATCAATGTTATAATACCAAATTTAGTTCTAGTAACAATTGTAATTTAGATATTTATTTCACCATCACAGCATAAATTAATACTAAGTATTAAACAATGACAAAATTGAAACAGAAAATGCTGGGAAACACTCAGCAGGTCAGGCAACATCTATGGAAAGAGAAACAGCATTAACCTTTCAGGTGAATAACTTTTCGTCAATTGATGAACAACAATTTGTTGTGAAAACTGTAGTAGTTGGACCATTAATTCAGTAGCATTTAGTAATAGTCCACTTGATTACCCTATGATATCATCAGAAATGTTTGTTTTATTTCCTTTATTCATTCACGGGATGAGGGTATCGCTGGCCAGGCAGCCTCTATTGCCCATCCCTAATTGCCCAGAGGGCAGTAAATAGTCAATCACATTACTGTGGGTCTGGAGTCACATGTAGATCAGACAAGGTAAGGATGGCGGTTTCCTTCCCCAGAGGCCTTTAGTGAACCAGATGGATTTTTCCCAACAATTGGCATTGGACTCATGGTCATCATTAGACTCTTAATTCCAGATATTTATTGAATTCAAATTCCACTATCTGCCAATGCAGGATTTGAACCCCAGTCCCCAGAACATTATCTGGTCTCTGAATTGACAGTCTAGCAAACCACAAGGCCATCGCCTCCCGTTTTGGTAGGTATTACAAAGTGTTGCACTATTGTACATCATTATATGTTATGGTACATATGTGGATGATTACATTTCTCCTCAAACTCATACCATTTCTCTCTGCTTTTATGCAAACCACCAAGACTTTTCCTAACGCTCGGAATAATCTTTGGAATTCTGATGGTGATGTTTCTCGGGCTTGTGATACTAGTTGTCAAAAAAATAAGAAAGCACAAAGATGATGGTAAGGTCTAAAGTAAAAAAAATTATATCTCTCAAACAAAAGTCTCTTGACTTGGAACATGCTTTAATGATTGTGTCTTGATTTACTACTGAGATTGTACCTACATCTGCATTTCAACAGAACATACATTTTGTTAGGACAGAAATCGCCTTGTATTTACACTTCAACCTGGCACCAAGTTCAGTGAAGCACTGAGCCAAAAATGACGGTACTTCCTTTATCTCTTTGGAAGAATAGGAACTCTGTTGCAATACCCATTCAGTACAATATAATGGTGACAGGATTGCCAGTAACATTGTGGCAATTTGTGTGTAGTGCATAGCAACATGTTTTGTTTCTTGCTCATGATTCTAAAATGTTTGGGAGTCATTTTAGCAACACAAAAGGTGATTTTATTTCTTAATTAAAAGGACCACTTGTTTGCACTTTCTTTATTTGTTGTGTACTGGGAAGCAAAACCACGGTCCAGTTTGGTACTGGATAAAGACTGAAACAATTATAATTTCTCAAACAAGTATGAAAAGGCAGATGTCTGAATGAGCTATCAAATGACCCTTTTGTAAATGGAATTATCATTATTTAGTCAGCTGATAGGTAATCACATGCAGAATTGAAATTAATTTACCCAATTGTTACAGCATCAAGTTCGATTCGTTTAAAATAATTGAATAAGGTAGATATTCCTCAATCTCAAAGATGTATAGAAAACAAAAAGAAGTTCTGTTTCTAAAACTTCCTCAGAGCATCCTGAGATACTTCCCAACCATTGAATTACTTATAAAATGTTGTTCTTATGGTTAAGTAGGGCCAGGTATGCAGCAAAGTCCTGCAAACTGCAAATGAAACAAATAACCAGGTAATGGTGATACTTATTAAAGAAATCAGAGCACAAGTGTAAATCATGCCATAATGGTAATCTGTTGATGACACAAAGTGCTGGAATAATTCAGCAGATCTGGAAGTATCTGTGGAGGGAAAAAAAAGTAAATAATTTGATACCAACATTACTCTTCATCAGAACTGAAACTGTTACGAAGAAAATTCATTCTAGACTCAAAATAGTAACTCTGTTTCTATCTCCATAGATACTTCTAGACCTCCTGAGTCTGCCCAGCACATTCTGATGACAGTTCAGATCTGTAGCATCCGTAGTATTTAGCTTTTATGTTAGTGTATTGATAGCACTAGCTCAGCTTTTGAGTTTAATTATTTAAAGCTCCAGGTGAAGATTTTGATTGGTGCAAGGTGAAATTTAGAGATTTGCAGTTGATTAAGGACATTATATTATGTCAAATTTTCTTCAAACCATTGGAAAGGCGTTAACAAAAACAGCATCTTAACCCATCAATTGTAATTACCAAGGAAACAGCTGAGACAAGATTGAAACATGTTATAAAATGTCAAAATAAGTAATCAAATTAAACTACAAATAAGTGATAGCTCAGCTTACACTGATTTCTTATTCTGGCTATTAAAATGAAGGTGAGATTGTATTAAGGTCGTCATAAGATGGCTACAACTGATTTAGATCAGCTTTGTAGCATGCCTGAGAGAAGCTGGTAGAAGGTCATAAAATGAAGACTGCAGTTTAATTTATGATGAGCTTGTGTGTTGTAAGGTCTGTATTTAAGTCTGTCAGTTTTTTCTTAGGAGTTTGAAGTCTATAAGTAGCCTTTTCAGATAATGCCAGTCAGTTTTATCTTGGTTCATTGCATTTTGTGCGAGCTGTCCAAGGGTTCAAATGAATGGCCAACTCCCCAGTGTAATTCAATAGGGGCAATAGTGAAGTACTGAGTGAGGTCTGAAAATCATTCTTTTCAGATGTGAAAAGAAACATCTACTTTCCCAATGAGAGGGACATAAAGCAAAGCATTAGAAGCAGGCAGAATGACAGCATGATAATTGTTTAGACATGTCTTATGTCGATTATACTAACTGCACATTGAAATAGAACAAAATAGGATAGAATAGAATAGTCTTTTTGTCATATCAGACCAGACTATATCAGGCTGTGGCTGTCTATACATGCGCAATCCATGAGCCTGTTTGCTCCTTAATACTAAGGAAGGGTCTTCAATTCCTTGTGTACTATAACACCCCTTTTTTATGTCTGCATATACTAGGATCTCAAATACACCTCTCTATTGTAGTGCTTAGGTCTCTCTCTTCACATACTCATTCTAGCCCTGGTGCCTTCAATCTCACTATTTCTCAACTCCCCAAGTTTCTCTACTTGATCTATTTTATTCCAGTGGTTTAGTTTTTAGTTATTTACATTGCCTTTGCAATCATCAACATTATTAATCATTTTCACTGTAACCACATCTCTCCCACCGTCTCAAGGTCCAAATATCGCAGGACAAAACAATCTAGAACTCTCAGTAGAGATCCCAATCTTCTCTTCCTGAGTTCAACACTAGGGTGATGGCGCTGGACCATGTCTGTAATGGTTTTACCAGTCTGTACCCTCTCTGAGGCAGAGGCGAATGTTCCACAGCTTGGAATAACTACACTCTATCTCAATTCTTTGCTCAAGTAAAATCAATGTGTACCTGTTCCTCCTAATTATACAGGAATTTGTTTCTGAAGAAAGGTCACTGGAGTCAAAATGTTAACTCTATTTTCTCTCCACAGATACTGCCAGACTTGCTGATTTTCTCCTGCAATTTTTGTTATCATACATTATTTCTCTGATGACAATGCCTTCTGACATCCTTTTCTTTAATCAGAATTTTTGACTTGGCTTTAGGGCTGATTGAATGGGTTTTCACCATGTTTCCCTTTGCTGTGGTTTCCTCCAGTTGGTTAACTTCCTGTACTCTTCAAGAGGTTATATTTGGCTTTGATTCTGTTCTAAAGTTAGTGCAGTTTTAACTGCTCTCCAATAACAATTCCAGTAGCAAATAACTAATGTTCAGTAGATAGCTTCTTGATCTGTAAGGATGGCAAGGGTTCCGGGACAGGACAAGAAAAAGGATGTTAGGATGATGCATCATATTGAATGGTGGAGCAGTCTTGCGGGGCCAAATGGCCTATTTTTATTTCTTGCAGTTTTACAGCCTTAGTGGTGTTGCTATCTTGTTGAGTAGAGCTCATTTTCAATCTAGGTTCTTGTATATGATTGACTTCAGTCTTGACTGATCTTTCTGCCCCTCCCTTTGATGAAGGACAGAGTAGAGAACTTGTCAGCTGGTTGATGTCTGTCTCCAAAGTGAGCCTCCAAATCAAGGCCCATTGTCGAATACAGGTTGTTCTAATAAACCACGCATCATAAAGATATTAATTGAGGTTTCTTGTCTTCCTTGGACCACGATAGTGTCTTCTTCTTGGATAATGTGTCCTAGAAATGTAAATAATCTTGCATGCAATTGAAATTTTTCATTTACAGTGGTCAATTTAACACATCCCTAACCCTCTGGGCTTGTCTATTCTTCATGTCAACATACTCTAGGATGTCATCCAGGTGGTAAATGGTTCTTTGTTTCTCCTCCATGATCCTAGACTTCTGTCTTTGGAAAATCTTTGCTGCAGAGGAGATCCCAAACAATAGATGTTTGAAGCAATACCATGAGAATGATGTAACAAGAACAATTTTGACTCTTGTTGTCACCTAGTTTTGTGAATTTTTTTGCTCCCAATTTTACTCAGCTGTCACTGGCAGGCCATGTAGGATAACTTTCCCTCTAACCTCCTTTGTTTAACTGGGTGTGATTGATGCACAATCTTAATTCTCCATTTATCTTAAGAATAACTATTAGGCCTGCGCGCCATTGTGTCAGTTTTGTCACTGCCAATGTGACCCCACTTTCAATCATGCTGTCAAATTGAGATCCCACTTCTTCGATCAGAGAATGAGGAATGCTCCTGAAAGAGTACAGGGTAAAGTGAATAGCTTTGGAAATTCTGAAGTTCTCTCCCTTCTTCATTCTGAAGTAATGCATCCACTGTAAAAGACAGAGACAAATACATGCAATTTTACTCAATAATGGGGTATTCTGGTTCATCAGTGTATATTTAGGGTATATAGAGGGTTCATTGAGATTTTATTCTCTGTGATTAAGCTTCATGCTGACTTGCTCATTCACCTGAAAATCTAAGATTCCTGGACCTTGGATGTTTTATACCTGTTGGTCTGATTTGTATAGGCTTCAACCATAGCAAGCTGTCTGCCAGTATTGACATGGCTGCTCCCGTGTAAAGTTTAGTTTCATTTTTAAACATGTCCAACCTTACACTGATGGACCAGAATAAGTTTTGATTCTCTCTTTAACTTCCCCTTGAATATTGTCTTCAACTTTTGATCTACACTTTTAACTTCTTGAACCTTTGTTGCATGACTTCCATTTTTCTGGAAATGTTTCTTATTGCAGGACGCTTACTTTGAGTTTGATGTGGTGAGGGTGATGTTAATTGTTACCAAATTGGTTTTCCGAATACCCTACTGGAATTCATTGCACGTGTGAATCTGTTTAGAGTCACATCTTGAGCACCCTGTCGTGGTCAATGACATTGATTCCTACTCTTGATATTTTGACACAATCTTCCACATAATATGAATCAATATGCACAATATTAGATAATTTTGGGACTTAATTTCTGCCTGCTTCTGGATTGTTTGTTAGAACCTTAAATCTTTCTTGAATTAAAGAAGCTCTGATAATTTCTCATCCCTGACACCAACTACTGTATAAAAACTACGGATGCTGTAAATCAAGAACAAAAACGGAAGTTGCTGCAAAAGCTCACCAGGTCTGGCAGCATCTGTGAAGAAAAAAATCAGAGTTAACCTGTCGGATCCAGTGACCTTTCCTCTGGGGTCTGATTAACTCTGTCTTTTTCTTCACAGATGCCGCCAGACCCATTGAGCTTTTCCAGCAACTTCTGCTTTTGTTACCAACTACTATATGGTGTCCAATTAATCTATCTTACAAATTTCTGCATGCACAATATCTTTCCAAAATGTATAAATGTGTTTAAAAAGCTCCTATTGATTTTCCCAAACACTGAAATCACTGATTAAATTTCACCAACTACATCATATTTTTGTGTAGCAAAAGTACACACAAAATGTTTTAATCAAGGCATCAAATTGGGTAGTGCTTTGTCTTCCAAAGCATCGTCAGTGATTGGTCCTATGTCATATAAAAATGCACTAGTTTGTTTGCACTGTCCCTTTGTGTGTAATCCTGAAGCTATTCTATAGCATAGAAATTGCTGCTTCATGAGGACCCAATTGAGGCATGTGTGTCTTCCACATCACCAAATAGATGAGGTAACGGAAAGCTCTCTACCAGAGCTGTCAGCTCTATCCACTAGCATGGCTAATTGATCTGGGTGAACACTTGGAATTTTCCTCATTAATGTGAAGAATTCTAATTCTATGGTTTAGCACTTCAAAGTACTGCCAGTTCATAAATAGGCTTTGAGATCCTCCAAATTGATTTTTATTGCTCTTTGGAGTCTTCCCACATTGTTGCCCTATAATTGAGTCCTCTGAGGTCTCTTCGCTGCCTTCAGACTCTTCGATTTTCTGTTGCATCTCTTGGAAACTGTCTTAACTTTGGATCCTGGCTCTGGATGCCTATTCTCCTGCTGTCACTTTGCCTTATGGTGGGATTTCAAGTGAATACAGTTACTTGCACATTGAGATACTGTTCTGGAGTATCTAAGGCTGTGGATGTCTGCACATTTGCAATCTCTGAGCGACAAACGACTGCACGTCCGAGTCACAAATCACTTCAACTCTGTCTCCCACTCCTTGGATGACATGTCCATCCTGAACCTCCACCAGTGCCACAATGATACCACCCAAAGGTTGCAGGAACAGCACCTCATATTTTGTTTGGGAACCCTGCAGCCCAATGGTATCAATGTGGACTTCACAAGCTTCAAAATCTCCCCTCCCCCAACCCGCAGTCCAAAACCAGCCCAGCTCGTCCCCGCCTCCCTACCTGTCCGTCCTTTCTCCCACCTATCCACACCTCCCACCTCAAGCCCCACCCCTGCCCCCTACTTACCAACTTCATCCCCACCCCCTTGACCTGTCCATCTTCCCTGGGCTGACCAACCCCATCCCTAACTCCCCACCTACACTCTCATTTACTGGCTCCAACCCCACCTCCTTGACCTCTCCTCTCCACCTATTTGCTCCTTTATCCATCTTCCATCCACCTCCCCCACTCTCTATTTATTTCAGAATTCGCCTCCCCTCCCCCCCTTTCTGAAGAAGGGCCCAGCCCCGAAACGTCAGCTTTCCTGTTCCTCTGATGCTGCTTGGCCTGCTGTGTTCATCTAGCTTCACACTGTGTTATCTGCAGTCTCTGAGGTTGTCTGATCTTATCTCTACTCAAGGCTCTGCAACTCTTTATTTTCTGTCATACTCCTTTGTTTATGTCTTGATAACATGGCATGTTCTCAAATATAGCTCTCTTTACATGCTTATTCATCATTCTTACTGATGTCAGAGTCATTTGATCAGTGATGTCATCTTAATTTACACATGTCTCAAGATGCTAAAACAACAGTGAGGGCAGAATGTGAGACAGCCTCACGGTGAGAGGCAAAGGACACAAAGCAAACAAAATGACAATGGAGCAACCGAAATAATAAAGACAGTGGAAAACATTACACTTGTGCAAGAATCGTTTCTTTCAATGGCACAATACTTGTATACGATTTATGCACAATTGTGTTAACAATGAACAAAGCTATGCAGTAACATCCAGCCTGCTGCACAGCCCCATACATGATTTTAGAGGTAACATGCACTACAGAAAAACAGTTCTACTCACCAACCATATGTAGCAAGTAGTGATGCAGAGTTGTCATCCATTTCAGAGATCATGTACTTTCTATTTCCGTTGATTCCAGTGGAGTTGGAAATTGGTTAATTTCAATAACAGAACTAATCTTTCCAATGGGAATGTTTTAAATCTAGCCTTGGAAAATGAGCTGAGGCAAGCTGATAGAAAAAAACTAATATTTAAGAGAAATATAACATGTTAATGCAATCAGAAAAAAATTAAACACTTTAGCAAGAGCTAAATAGAAAATGAATTGTATTCAATTTTATATTAATTGAAAGTGATTGAACAGTGAAGCAATATCAGGATGTACAATAAGATTCAATACACGTGCCTGACATAGCTTGGAAATGTTTCACCTAACAACTAAATTTTCCAGTTTTCTTACGAAATTAATTATGAGATGATGTTTTCATGATTTCTTTCTGCAGCTTATGAAGTACTTAAGTTGCTTTTACAAAATTGCCTCAATACACTTATTTATCTCAGTGTTTCATCTAATGTTGAATTGGGAAATCAGCACATGCAATTTAGTTTTAAGAAGCAGCTACTTTTATAAATTGAAAATGGTACTTCCTTCCATTTTATTCATGAACCTTTATGTTTGCATTTTCTTTTAGATGGCAGAGAGAAGGAATCAACAATAGAAAATTCTATCCCAAAGTCAAACTCTGTGGTAAGGCTGCAACTTGTTGACAATGCTGTGTGTTTCAATACTTGTGGAACCCACCAGCCTAAGAAGTAGTGCGTGCACACGATAGATACGCATGTTTTGTGCATTCATCTGAAGATCCTTCGAGCCAGGTCTTTCAGAAGTCATGTTTAGAAATGTTGTTGGGGGAAATTTGGAAATCTCAGCCTGTGGTGATTAATGTTAGTTCAACTGATTTGTTGCTATGTTTTTGTTGATCAAAGGAATAGTAGGAGCGACAGCAATGTTGAGTGCACAGGGAAAGGTTTCAGATCTAGGGCTGAACTTTACACTCCTCAGCCAATGGGTTTTAGTGTACAGGGGTGTAGCCCTTGCCCCCACCATGGTTTACCAGTCAGAGGGAAGGCATCTCACAAGTTGCCAGCCCAGCAGCTGTTCCCTTATTAAATGAAAGATATGGTTTCATTAGAGGCAATTGAGAAAAGGTTCACTAGGATGATACCTGGTATGGAGTGATTTTCACGTGAGCAAAGGCTAAATAAATTATGACTCTACTTACTGGTGATCTCATTGAAACATATAGGATTCTAAGGGGCTTGACAGGGTTAATGCTGAGATGTTTCCCCTCATCATAGACTCTCTACTGAGGTGGTAGAGGCAAATTGGCCCATCAAGTCTGTACTGGCCATCCAAAGAGCATCCCACTCAGGCTAACACCACCCACGCTATCCCAGTACTCCATATTTGCCATGGCTCTTCCACCTAGCCTGCAAATCCCTGGACACTATGGACAATTTAGCATGGCCAAACCACCCTAACCTGCATATCTTTGGGCTGTGGGAGGAGACTGGAACAGCCGGTGGAAACCCACGTAGGTGCAAGAGAACATGTAAACTCCACACACTTAACCAAGCCTGGTGTTGCAGCCAGGTTTATAGCTCTGTGAGGAAACAGTGAAAAGCACTGTGCTACTACCAAGGGGCATAGTCTCAGAATAAAGGGGTGACAATTTAAAACTGAATGGGAAGGAATTTCTTCTAGAGGATTCTGAGTCTTTGGAATTCCTTGGCACAGAGATCAGTGGGGGCATTGTCCTTGTGCATATTTAAGGCTGAAGTAGATTCTAGATGAGTCGGGAATCAAGGGTTATGGGAAAATGGCAGGAAAGTGGACATGAGGAATGTTAAATCAACCATGATCCTATCGAATGTTGAAACAGGTTTGAATGGCCTGTTCCTATTCCTCATGGTCGTAATAGAGGACTTTAAATGCACAACTAGTAAAATTATGGTGCAAGCAAAGCAGGAGGCTCGAGAGAGAAAAAAGCAGTTAAAACAATTAATGCTGTCTGGATTTAACTGAGTGGGAGGGCGCACACCAGTGACCAGCTGGCATTTTACCCCTGGCTAGGTGGTAGCAAAAAAAAAGTGAAATGCTTCAGATGCCAGGAATCTGAAACAAACAGAGAATGCTGGACAAACTTAGCAGGTCTGGGAGCAACTGTGGAGGGAGAATAGAGTGGATGGTTCAAGGTGGCATGGCTCCTCCTCAGTAGTGGGCATCCCTCCTAGTGCTGCTTCAGGCCTTTCTCTGATACTTCTCTGGGTCACAAGCTGCTGAAACCTCCTGGACATTTATTGGCAAATATTAAGAGGATAATATAACCACTGCTTGTCAACTTACTCCGTTGACATTGAGAGTCCTGTAGGTGGAATGGTGGTTCATAATAATGGCGGAAAACTCTCTCTCTCTCTTCCCTACCTTCCACATTTAGGAGAGCTCTCAGCTTCAAGATTCCTCCCTTTATTTCTGATTCCACTATCTGTTGTGGAAGTTTTCAAGCTCAGCCTGATCTAAGTTTTGAAGCCTAGGCTCTTCTTAGTTGGAAACAACGTTGAAGCTAAGATATATGCCCTGTAGCACATGCAACCAGGTTAATCCCTAAGATTTGTTAATGGAGTCAAACTAAAATGAGGCCTTTCAAACCATCGAGTTCTCATATCTTAAACTGTGAAGGAAGTTGTGCCAATTACTGTCATTTTAATGAAATCTTTGGAGCATGTGAGTCAGGACGGCAGAAACAGGACATAAGATAGCTTTGGCAAGTAGAGTTAAGGAGAATCTAAAGAGATTCTAGAACAGCATTAGGAGCAAAAGTGTAACTAGAGAGAGAATAGAGCCCCATCAATATGGCCTTCTATAGGTGGAGCCACAGGTGGTGGGTGAGACTCTAAACAAATATTGTGCTTCAGTGTAATAAAATGTGAGGCTGGATGAACACAGCAGGCCAAGCAGCATCTCAGGAGCACAAAAGCTGACGTTTCGGGCCTAGACCCTTCATCAGAGAGGGGGATGGGGGGAGGGAACTGGAATAAATAGGGAGAGAGGGGGAGGCGGACCAAAGATGGAGAGTAAAGAAGATAGGTGGAGAGAGTGTAGGTGGGGAGGTAGGGAGGGGATAGGTCAGTCCAGGGAAGACGGACAGGTCAAGGAGGTGGGATGAGGTTAGTAGGTAGATGGGGGTGCGGCTTGGGGTGGGAGGAAGGGATGGGTGAGAGGAAGAACCGGTTAGGGAGGCCTCCTGAGATGCTGCTTGGCCTGCTGTGTTCATCCAGCCTCACATTTTATTATCTTGGAATCTCCAGCATCTGCAGTTCCCATTATCTCTTGTGCTTCAGTGTGTAGTGTGGAGCAGCAGATGGAAGTTACAGAACTTGGAGAAATAAAGAGAGATGTCTTGAAAAGAGTTCATCTTACAGAAGAGGTCCTGGATGTCTTAAAGTGCATAAAAGTCAATAAATCCCCATGAACTGATCAGTTCTAGAACTTTGTGAGAAGCTAGAGAAGAGATTGTTGGGTCCCTTGTTGTATCAGCGATACACAGGGGTGAGGTACCGGAAGTCTCAAGGTTGGCAAATGCAGTTCTATTGTTTGAGAAAGGCTGGAAGGAAAAGCCAGAGAACAATAGACTGGTGAGCTTGACATCAGTGGTGGGTAAGTTGTTGAGGCAATTCTGAGGGACAGGATTTATATGCATTTGGAAAGACAAGAACTGATTAGGGATAATTATTGTGTTTTGGTTGTGGGAAATCATGTCTCATTGACTTGATTGACTTTATCAGAGAGATGGCAAAGAAATTGAAGAAGACCAAGCAATAGATGTTGCCTACATGGACATCAGTAAATGTTCAACAAGGCATGGTAGACTGGTTAGCAAGGTTAGATCGCATGGGATCCTGGAGGTACTAACCAATTGGATGCAAAATTGGCCTGAAATTAGGAGACCAAGGGTGGTGATGGAGGGTGGCTTTTGGACTGGAGGCTTGTGACTATTAGGGAGCCATAGGGATCATTGCTGGATCCACTGATTTTTGTCATTAATGTATTTGATTTGAATGAGAATATCAGAGATATGGTTCGTAGATTTGCAGATGATACTAAAATAGGTTGTACAGTAGACAATAGAACATAGAACATAGAACAGTACAGCACAGAACAGGCCCTTCAGCCCACAATGTTGTGCCGACCATTGATCCTCATGTATGCACCCTCAAATCTCTGTGACCATATGCATGTCCAGCAGCCTCTTAAATGTCCCCAATGACATTGCTTCCACAACTGCTGCTGGCAACGCATTCCATGCTCTCACAACTCTCTGTGTAAAGAACCTGCCTCTGACATCCCCTCTATACTTTCCTCCAACCAGCTTAAAACTATGACCCCTCGTGTTAGCCTTTTCTGCCCTGGGAAATAGTCTCTGGCTATCAACTCTATCTATGCCTCTCATTATCTTGTATACCTCAATTAGGTCTCCTCTCCTCCTCCTTTTCTCCAATGAAAAAAGTCCGAGCTCAGTCATCCTCTCTTCATAAGATAAGCCCTCCAGTCCAGGCAGCATCCTGGTAAACCTCCTCTGAACCCTCTCCAAAGCATCCACATCTTTCCTGTAATAGGGCGGCCAGAACTAGACGCAGTATTCCAAGTGCGGTCTAACCAAAGTGTTATAGAGCTGCAACAAGATCTCACGACTCTTAAACTTAATCCCCCCGCTAATGAAAGCCAAAACACCATATGCTTTCTTAACAACCCTGTCCACTTGGGTGGCCATTTTAAGGGATCTATGTATCTGCACACCAAGATCCCTCTGTTCCTCCACACTGCCAAGAATCCTATCCTTAATCCTGTACTCAGCTTTCAAATTCAACCTTCCAAAATGCATCACCTCGCATTTATCCAGGTTGAACTCCATCTGCCACCTCTCAGCCCATCTCTGCATCCTGTCAATGTCCCGCTGCAGCCTACAACAGCCCTCTATACAGTCAACGACACCAACCTTTGTGTCGTCTGCAAACTTGCTGACCCATCCTTCAATCCCCTCATCCAAGTCATTAATAAAAATTACAAACAGTAGAGGCCCAAGGACAGAGCCCTGTGGAACACCACTCACCACTGACTTCCAGGCAGAATATTCTCCTTCTACTACCACTCGCTGTCTTCTGTTGGCCAGCCAATTCTGTATCCAGACAGCTAAGTTCCCCTGTATCCCATTCCTCCTGACCTTCTGAATGAGCCTACCATGGGAAACCTTATCAAATGCCTTACTGAAGTCCATATACACCACATCCACAGCTCGACCCTCATCGACTTTTCTAGTCACATCTAGTCACAATGAAAAAGGCTATCTCAGAGTACAATTGGGACCTTGATCAGACAGGCCAATAAGCTGAGGAGTGGCAGATGAAGCTTAATTTAGATAAATATGAGGCATTGCATTTTGATAAGGCAACCCTAGGCAGTAATTATACAGTCAACAGGTAGGGACCTGGTAGTGTTGCCAAACAAAGAGACCTAGGAATGCAGGTGCATTGTTCCTTGAAAGTGGTGATGAAGCAATTGTTTGGTACATTGGTCATATCATTGTGTAGAGGAGTTGGGATATAATTTTGCGGCTATACAGAACATTCATTTTTTGAATATCTCATACAATTCTGGTTGCCTTTGGGAAGATGTTGTTAAACTTGTAAGGGTGCAAAAAGGGTTTGCAAGGAAGTTGTCAGGACTGGAGGGTTTGAGTTATAGGGAGAGGCTGAATAGGCTAGGGCTATTTTCGCTGGAGTATCAGAAGCTGAGGGGCGACCTTATAGAGATTTATAGAATCATGAGGGGCATGGATAGGGCAATTAGCTGAGGTCTTTTTCCCAGGGTGGGGAGTCCAAACATAGAGGACATAAGTTTAAGGTGAGAAAGGAAAAGATTTAAAAAGGACCTAAGGGGTAACATTTCCATGCAGAGGGTGATGCATGTATGGAACAAGCTGTCAGAGGAAGTACACCTACAATATTTAAATTGTATCTGGATGAGTATGCGAATAGGAAGGGCTGAGAGGGATATGGGCTAAATGCTGGCAAATGGGACTAGATCAGATTGAAATGCTTGGTTGGCACCAACAAGTTGAACCAAAGCGTGGGTTCTTTATCCATTTTGTACAATTCTATGACTCTATACCCAGAGGCTGGGTACTAACAATGTATCCCCAGATCCCAATGAAGGAGAGTAACCCATCCTTTACCCGTACGTGGATGTCCAAGTTTTAACATGGTTTCTGACCAGTCTTTGAACCGGGGACCCTCCACGTGCAGATTGAACACACCTTGCCCAGGATCCCTTGAGTATTAACACTGAAATGGAATACTTTTCCCAGAAACAAAGTTAATAATTAACACAAGGAGCAGTTTCCCTGCTTAGTTACTGAGAGTTTTTTACAGCGAGCATATTATCTAAAATAGAAGAGGTCACTTTACACCTGACCTTTCCATTCATGTGCTTTTATAATGAATTGACTCATCCCTTTGTTTTCCTCAACCACATAATAAACTGTTTATCTTCAGTTGTCAAAGGAGTTGGAAGAAGGAGTTACCTATGCCAGTGTGACGATTCAGCCCAATAATCATCCTCAGGACGAATCTGCTGCCCTCGAAAAGCTGAAAACCTCCAACAGTCAGGACGCAATCAAGCCAGCTGTTGCCGAGCCTCCTGCTTCAGAACCAACAGAGTATTCAACAGTTGTATTCAAAAAGTAATGTTCTTCCATCAGAGCATCTGCAAGCTACCTTCCACCCATTTTCTGAAGAGTGATATTCCTGTAAATTGTAAATTGTTCCAATAGGGTATGAGTATAAGTTGCCTCCTTACATCCAGCTAGTGCATATTGGAAAAACCCCATGCAGTATTCCTGAATTTTTCTGATATTTGCCAATGGTGTGAATCCTTGTTGTCAGGTGTCCTTTTTTTGTCTCGCTGTCTACCCTATTTCCTCAAGTCAGAGGGACGGTTGGGAACAGGTCTTTTTTTTAGGGGGGGAGCGGTGTGGGAAGCCAGCTAGTAGGTGAGTTGTTGGCCAGGGCAAGGAAGCAGAATATTAAATTTAGAATTGGGAATTTCTGAGCAAATGTTTTTGATTTAGCTCTTTTCTTTAGTTACTTTTCAATGAATCAGTTATTTAAATGAAGTGGTGAGTGGGGTGGAAATATGGAATTATATCTTCCAAAAGGTATTGAGGTAGAGGTTAATCTAAACACTCACAATTGAGATTCACAATTTTTTTTATGCGGAACAATTATAAAGTTTGAATTCTACCCTGACTTATAAGTAGGCAAATGAATATTCTTTGAAATGTTTAACAATTTAGTTTAAGAAACATTGTTGTGAACTGGCAATGAACATGGTGAATCAGGTTAGTTCCTTATGCTGTTTTAATCAAAGAAAGAATGGGAAGTTGCTGGAGCTAAGAGTCATCAGCCATGATTCAATTGAACGGCACAGCCGGTTAGGGAGGTGAATGGCCTCTCATGTTTCCCTGAACGTATAACCTGCAACATTATACTCAGCATTACTGCCTACTGAACTTGCCAGCAATGTTCCCTCTAAAGTGTTCAAGCACATGGCTGCAGAGAAATGTCAAAGGGCTGCAAGCAACATTGAAAAATTAGAGAGAGCATTGATATGCAGTTATCCTCACTCTGGTAAAATGCTGGCCATTTTATCAAAGCCAGGAGAAAACTAAAAGGGCAAGTCTGCTTTTATCAGTGATGGATGGATGGGTGAACCACAGATGTTGATGGGCAAATCTTATATTCTTCTGTCCTGTGACTGTGATATTCAGACATTTACAGCACCAGAACAAGACAGGACAATGCATACAACTGTAATTCCTTCCTTTCTATTCACTATTCTTGGGTGAAATACTGCAAAGGTAGCCTTTAAAATTTTTTAAAATTCTGTGTGAAGTAGCAATAATTCTTTCTGTACAATTCATACAGAATTATTGCTGTCAAACAGCATTGCTTACAATAATGCTTTATCGCTTACCACCATTGAAACTACTGCTGTTTTGTCTGATTTTATTTAACACTGATAGCATGTAACAAATAGAATCCTGTTGTCAAGGTTACATTCTTTTTTAAAGACACCCAGAGTATTGAGCATAATGGAGCAATGATCAATTGCGCACGGCCCTTGTTCCACTCTATAATATTGTGTGACTAGGAGCAGTGCTAATGATTTCCAAGAATATTACAATTGGAACTGACTGATGTTAACTTCACTCTAGAATAGTGCAATTGGGACTGACTGGTGTTGAAACCAATCTAGAGTATTGTAATTGTGACTGTAAATCCACATTTGAACAGGAGAAGATGGAATAATTTATATTTTGAGCATAATAGGCATCTGCAAATAAAAACTTGAACATTTATGAGCTATTGAATGGTGAGAATATGAAATTTGTTAGCACATTAAG
Organism: Stegostoma tigrinum; assembly: GCF_030684315.1. NCBI lineage: Eukaryota > Metazoa > Chordata > Chondrichthyes > Orectolobiformes > Stegostomatidae > Stegostoma > Stegostoma tigrinum. Next base: position 12,175,187 of record NC_081374.1, read on the forward strand.
TGACTCAGATGAATTGCATGGATGTTTTTAAGGAGGTGCTAGTTAAATGAATGAACAGAAGGCTTGTTGATAGGATGCAATGCAAGTAAACAGAGTGGGACAAGATTCACATGGAGTGAAACTGCCTGTTTTGTTTCCTAAACCCCATGCAGTACTCACAGGTTTGTTGGCAAAAACAATATCCTAGTTTGCACCTGATTATTTTTACATTAAACAACATCTTCCAGATTAGTTTTAAGGTGTAAACCCTGCAAAATGTAACAATGTTAGATTTTCTTAATATATTTAGGGTAGAAAAGAATTTCCCCACGACTCAGCATCATGTCGTGTAGATACATTTGTCCAGCAACCATGAAGGATGAACCAGTTTAGGATTACCTTCGTGTAAGGTTAGTGATTAATCCAGATAACAATTGATGAGGATGCTTATGGTTTGAATTTTGCAGTAGTAATGTTGACAAATCTGTCAGCTTTCTTCATTGTTACTGCATTGAAACTTACAACAAATTTTGGAGTCCACGCAGGTAGAGGGCAACACGGAAATCCAGAAATCATTGTTAACGATTCTATGCTTCTCCATGAAGTGAGCTGCTCAGCTGCCCAGTGTATAATCCCAAAGCAAATGGTCAAATGAACAGCTTCACTTTTGAGATGTTGGGCTCTCTGTGAAAACCGAATAAAATTACATAACATCCGAAAGAACTGCAGATGCTGTAAATCAGCAACATCCACACTTTGTTCCTGACAAAATTACATTTTGGTTGGTGAGATGGGTTTTAAACAACCATACAAACTTTGTACTTCTTACTAAATACCATCAATCACCGGCCCTTTAAAGCCAATTTTAAATTTGTGGAATTACAAATTTTCAACAGAAAAAAAAACATAAGTTTTATAATAGTGACATTTAAACGTCTATCAAAATTCAATAATAATCATTTATTCCGCTGTCTAAACATTTGAAATTTTAAAAAATAGTTTCAGCAAAGATCTGTAGCTCGGGTTGTGGGTGAGGTTGCTGATTTGCTCGCTGAGCTGGCTTGTTTTCATTCAGATATTTCATCACCATACTGGGTGACATCATCAGTGAGTCCTCCAATGAAACGATGTTATTCTACTCTGCTTGGAATTTATTCTCTCAGGTCCGTTATGGTGCCATATACAAACCCATACAGAACAAAAACCAGAAATGACAATAGTCACCATAACAGACCCGACATACAAATTCCAAGAGGTGTAGAACAACATCGCTTCAGTGGAGGCCTCACTGATGATGTCCCCTCTCATGGTAATGAAATATCTGAACGAAAACAAGCCAGCTCGACGAGCAAGTCAACAGCCTTATTTGAAATAAAAGTTAAGCGGCTGAGTGCTTTTAAATTCCTGGGGGGTTTTTTTGTGTGAGAATACACCTAAAGGATTGGGTGCCTCCTCTGTTTCTGACACTGCTGCTGCATTCTTGGAGAACCCTTTGACCTGACATCGTGTTTAAATTGCCTTTGGAAAAAGGAAAACCCACAATATAAAGAGTGGGATAATAAAATGTGAGGCTGGATGAACACAGCAGGCCAAGCAGCATCTCAGGAGCACAAAAGCTGACGTTTCGGGCCTAGACCCTTCATCAGAGAGGGGGATGGGGGGAGGGAACTGGAATAAATAGGGAGAGAGGGGGAGGCGGACCGAAGATGGAGAGTAAAGAAGATAGGTGGAGAGGGTGTAGGTGGGGAGGTAGGGAGGGGATAGGTCAGTCCAGGGAAGACGGACAGGTCAAGGAGGTGGGATGAGGTTAGTAGGTAGCTGGGGGTGCGGCTTGGGGTGGGAGGAAGGGATGGGTGAGAGGAAGAACCGGTTAGGGAGGCAGAGACAGGTTGGACTGGTTTTGGGATGCAGTGGGTGGGGGGGAAGAGCTGGGCTGGTTGTGTGGTGCAGTGGGGGGAGGGGATGAACTGGGCTGGTTTAGGGATGCAGTGGGGGAAGGGGAGATTTTGAAACTGGTGAAGTCCACATTGATACCATATGGCTGCAGGGTTCCCAGGCGGAATATGAGTTGCTGTTCCTGCAACCTTCGGGTGGCATCATTGTGGCAGTGCAGGAGGCCCATGATGGACATGTCATCAAGAGAATGGGAGGGGGAGTGGAAATGGTTTGCGACTGGGAGGTGCAGTTGTTTGTTGCGAACTGAGCGGAGGTGTTCTGCAAAGCGGTCCCCAAGCCTCCGCTTGGTTTCCCCAATGTAGAGAAAGCCGCATCGGGTACAGTATAAAGAGTGGGAATTTGTTTCTTAGTGGTTAACCAATGTCTGGTTGCATGACTTTACACTGAATGCAAAATCTAGCTCAATGTCGTTAACACAATGAAAGCAATTGGCATAATTGGAGTGTGCCAACATTCAAGGATTCACAGCCTATTGGCATCTCTGTAAATCACTACTAAGTAGAATTTGCTTTACATTATGATCTTGGTCCTTGTTGTCAACAACCCTTCGCCCAACTGGTCAATAATTACTGAGCTGAACTTATTTCAAACCTTAAATGTGACTGTAGTACTGTGAAAAAGAAACAAGTACAGTGTCAAATACACAATCAACCAGAGGCTGAGAATTTATAATTTATAAATCTATAATTTATTATCCAGCAATACTAAGGCTGAACATATTCTTCACCTTTAACTCTGATCAATTTAACCGGATGGAAGACAGTAAAATGATGTGAAATTTTAGAGAAATGCTATGGGAGATAATGAAGTATGTGCTATAAACTTCAACTGAGTTGAAGTAATGAATAATTATTCCCAGACACTTAAACAAAATTACAGACTGCAACTGTATAAATGAAAGTTTGGAATCCTATTTGTTCTGCCAATCTTGAAGTAAAACTGTACAAATTCAAACGATTTGTTTAGAAATGTCTTGTATAACAATTTCTGACTTTTGAAGTAGGATGGTTAAATTCAACAAACTTAGTAAAGTATAAACAATTTAGCAGATGTGTTTACTGAGGTACTAATAGTATGCTAATACATTTTTTTTTATTTAAATATGTGGTTGGTGAAGGATTGCTAACTCCCAGATATCTGTTTCTTTATCATATTTGTGCGACGACTTTATTTCTTGTTGAAATTACTGCATTTTTTTTCTTTATTAAATTAAACCTTTACAAACACCCGCTCAGAATACGTGACTTTTAATTTTACTTTCCAAACGTGCTGAGATGTAACAGTGATTCAAATTATGCATGAACTTGAAGGCAGGTACTGGTTGTGATTGGGTCAGCAAAACACGGATATCAGATGTAAACGAGCAAATTTTAGAATATCACCTGATATGACAAAGTCTGAAATCACTAAAAACATGGCATGACATTTACAGCATTACCTTGTGTAATAGATAACCTCGCAAGCGCTTTTGCGCAACCTATGGCAAACATTTCATTATTGCTAAGTCCATGAATTCTGTCTTTCAGACAGGAAGGAGACCACAGATTCAGAGTAAAACCAGACCGCACATAAGGCATTCTGTCCACAATATTGGCCAGACCCTTTTAATCATGAAAGTAATTGAATTTATTATCATCCTCATTGCAGTTTCATTATCGGGTAAGCAAACAAGTGGACTGAATCCAAATTCGAGAGATTACTTTTTTATGTTTCTCTTCAGGCATTTGTTAAAAAAAGGTTCTGTTTTAAACGCTACTTGTATTTGACAGAATGTGCAATGTTTTATTGTGAATAGCTATATAGAGATGTGCTCTGAAAGCTTGATGCTTTCCGTAAAGTTTGATTTTCACAACGCCAGAAGATAATTAGTGTATATTCAATAGACGGGAGAATATTATTCATATAATCAGTTTGCAATTGAAGAAATTACAACAACATTGGACGGTTAATGATTAAGACATAATGAGTGTCTTCATTCAGCCAGTGGTGTTATGCGTTTGTTAAAATAACTATGAGAATGTGGTCAGCATTTGCCTGTTGCAAGTCAAAGATTCATGTCACAGGATCACAGAATTGTTACAGTACTGATGGGCTTTTTTTTCTGGCTTTCAAGCCAAGGATTTCTTGGCCTTTTATTTGTCAGCTTTATTCTGCATGTCACTTAGATTTTCTATGAAAAATCTGATTAACGTGATCATTACGAACTTTCTTAATCAGCTGCTATTAAATCAAAAAGCCTTCTCATTGTAATTTTTTAAATACTTTCTGCTTTTCAAGATTCCGCTGGTTCTTCCAGTTTCAAGAGACGTTTTGGAGGTTTTGTTTGCAGAAGTTGATATGTTCCCATGGTTTTTGGCTGCTACTGGAGCAGGCACAGTTGTAATTTGTGCCAGATTCATCATCTTCCAACGTTTGTTGCATCAGAGGGATGTCCAAACAAAGGGTCACTGGACCCCAAAATGTTAACTCTGACTTCTCTTCACAGATCCTGCCAGGCCTGCTGAGCTTTTCCAACAATTTCTGTTTCTCTTTAAGCAGCATGTTGAAGTTGTCAGGAGGGACTGCGGGTTGGGCAAATCCTGTGCCTGACCCTTCAAAGTGGGCCATCTCAGGTGAAGATGTTATTGGGGACATGAATACTCCTTTTACAGCATCTTCTAAACCCATGACCTCCACTATTTGGAGGGCAAGAGCAGTGGAGGCATGGGACACTACTACCTTTAAGTTCCTCTCCAAGCCACACATCATTCTGACTTGGAACATATCACTGTTCCTTCAGGTTTCTGGGTCAAATCCTGGAAGTCCCTTCCTATGTATCAGAGATAATAAGAACTGCAGATGCTGGAGAATCTGAGAAAACAAAATGTGGGGCTGGATGAACACAGCAGGCAAAGCAGCATCTTAGGAGCACAAAAGCTGCCGATTTAGGCCTAGGCCCTCCATCACAATTGGGGGAGGGGGAGAGGCTGCTGAAATAAATAGGAAGTGAGGGGGAGGCGGATCGAAAATGGATAGAGGAGAAGATAGGTGGAGAGGAGACAGACAAGTTAAAGAGGTGGGGATGGAGCTGGTAGAGGTGAGTATAGATGGGGAGGTAGGGAGGGGATAGGTCAGTCCGGGGAGGATGGACAGGTCAAGGGGGCAGGATGAGTTTAGTAGGAAGGAAATAGGGGTGCCATTTGAGGCGGGAGGAGGAGATAAGTGAGAAGAAGAATAGGTTAGGGAGGTGGGGATGAACTGGGCTGGTTTGAGGATGCATTTGGGAGAGGGGAGATTTTGAAGCTTGTGAAATCCACATTGATACCATTAGGCTGCAGGGTTCCCAAGCGGAATATGAGTTGCTGCTCCTGCAACCTTCGGGTGGCATTGTTGTGACACTGCAGGAGGCCCAGGATGGACATGTTGTATAAGGAATGGGAGGGGGAGTTAAAACGGTTCGCGACTGGGAGGTGCAGTTGTTTACTGCGAACCGAGCGTAGGTGTTCTGCAAAGTGGTCCCCAAGCCTCCGCTTGGTTTCCCCAATGTAGAGGAAGCCACAACAGGTAAAGTGGATGCAGTGTACCACATTGGCAGATGTGCAGGTGAATATCTGCTTGACATGGAAAGTCTTCTTGGGGCCTGGGATATGGGTGAGGGAGGAGGTGTGGGGACAAGTGTAGCACTTCCTGCAGTTGCAGGGGAAAGTGCCAGGTGTGGTGGGGTTGGAGGGGAGTGTGGAGCGGACAAGGGAGTCCCGGAGAGAGTGGTCCCTCCGGAAGGAGTCCTCTACACTTGGGAAAGCCAGCACAGTCTCCCCCCGTCCCTATTTATTTCAGAACCGTCTTCCCCTCCCCCATTTGTGATGGAGGGTCTAGGCTCGAAACATCAGCTTTTGTGCTCCTAAGATGCTGCTTGGCCTGCTGTGTTCATCCAGCTTCACACTTTGTTATCTTAGTCCCTTCCCTATGTGCTGTGTAGGCATACCAACTCCTGTGGACTGAAGCAGTTCAGGAAGGCAATTCAACACCACCAACTCAACAACAATTAGGCACAAGCAAGAAATGCTGCTCCAGCGAGCTACACCTACATCCAATCAAAGAATAATATAAAGAACTGACTACCTGGCACTGCAATATATTTTTTTGAAGCAGAGCTATTCATCTGGAGGGTAGGCAAGAGAGCCCTCAGTTGACTAAAGCTGTAGCAAGTAAGAATTTTTTTTAAACCTCCTTTCTGGGACCAGGAATGTACTCTGCAGATCAACAACAATGTCACAGTTTGCAGACTTGTGTCCAACAAGATACCTCAGTTGGTTTGATATAGACGCAGCACCTAACCTTTCTGAGTAGTGTTGCCGGCCCATGGAATTCCAATGGGATCAAATGTATCACTACAGGCTATTATACAGTGGAGAAATGAACCTACGTCTTTTCAGACCCAGCGATCTGGTACGCCGGGAAAATAAATAGTGCGGCACGGTGGCTCGGTGGTTAGCACTGCTGCCTCACAGCGCCAGGGCCCTGGGTTTGATTCCAGCCTCCAGTGACTGTCTATGTGGATATTGCACATTCTTCCCGTGTCTACATGGCTTTCCTCCAAGTACTCTGGTTTCCTTCCGCAGTCCAAAACTGTGCTGGTTAGGCAGATTGGCCAAGCTAAATTGTCCTAGTGTTCAGGGATGTGTAGATTAGGTGGGTTATGCAGAGATAGGTCTGGGTGGAATGCTGTGAGGGTTGGTGTGGACTTGTTGGGCTGAAGGACCTGTTTCCACAACATAGGGATTCTATGAAATTTGATGAAACTAACAACAGAGTATTGATAAATTTGCATATGTTAAGCAATCAATAATTTGCAATCTGAATCTGAATTGATCATATACTTGGATAGCACAGACAGAAATTGTTACAACCCACTTTCACAAAAAATTGTTCAATTAAGTGCCCATTGTCCACAAGGGACATAGACATCTCTTTCCATTGGACAGAGACAATTGGTTATACATAGCTAGAGCAGAGGAGACTGAAGGGAGACATAATTGAGATTTATAAAATTATTAGGGACATAGATGGAGTCAACAGGAAGGAATATTTCCCCTTGGTAGAGGAATCTGGGGCAAGGGGCTCAAAGTGAATGTGAGGAAAGTTTTTTCATACAGATCATGGTAGGAATCTCAACTCATTGCCTTTAAAGATAAAAGCAAAACCCTCATAACATTTAAGAAGAATTTAGACATGCACTTATGATGCCAAGGCATGGGAAATGGGGTTAGAATAGTTTGTGACTTGTGCAGACTCAATGGGCTGAAGCAAAATCAGAAAATGCTAGAAAATCTCAGCAGGCTTTGCAGCTTCTGTGGAGAGAGCAGAGTTAATGTTTTGGCTCCACTGACCCTTCTTCAGAACTGCAGAGGATCTGAAGAAGGGTCACTTGACCTGAAATGTTGTCTCTACTTTCTCTCCGCTGATGCTGCCCAATTTGCTGAGTTTTTCCAGCAATTTCTGATTTTGCGTCTCACTCCCAGATTCCACCGCTCCATGTTTTTGTTTCTTGTTTAATGGGCTAAAAGGTCTTTTCCTGTGCTGTAGACCTCTATGACTCTATAAAGTGAGGAGGAAGCAGGGCTGCTTGAACTGTGCAGCCATTACAAGGATTGAACATGCGCCATTGACATTGTACTGGACCACTTTATAGACATATGGCCAACTGAGCTAACTAACATCTCCGTCCTATCACCTACCACCTCCAGCCCCTGCAACTATAACTGAATCTATAACTGAAACCTATAACTGAATCTTCCATGCTTAGTGCAACAAACAGCAGGGAAAGTAGCAGGACTCCTTCCTGATGATATTTTTGCCTGTACATTTTGATAAATTATTTGTTTCAGGATGTTGACAACATCATAAATTTTGGATTCATCATCCAAGTGTAGGTGCCTTGAGAAATTTTCCTTGAATCTGGCAGAATTCATAGTAATCATCCTCCCACAGTGGTGGGGTGTAGGACGTTCAAGTTATTATCAATGTATGACCAAATGTCCAAGGCAAGGTGGTGCATGGTCTGTTGTTTCCATGAATTTTCTTGTAGTTGTTATGGTGCAAAGAGGTATTATCAAACTCACTTGGTGAGCTGTTACAGAACAAGCTGCAAATAGTGCCTGTGTTACTGGTAGAAAATATGGATATTGAACTTAGTGATAGAGAAAGGCAAAGTCACTATAATCCCAGCAGCAAAGTCACTATAATCAAAGCAGCAGCAACGTAGCAGCAAGATCTGCAATAATTAGCCTCTGATTAGCACAACTATTTTCTTGTGCCAGAATTAATTTTGGTCATCAGAGAATGTTTCTTTTTACCATCATTGAGCTGAGTTTTCTAGTGAGCCCTTGGTACTATATTCACCATAATGCAGCCCTGACGCCAAGGACAGCTCCCTGAGTATTTAGCTCTTCTGTTGATGTTTAGTGTCTGGCAGTCACAAAGTCAAGAGCTATATATTCAAGTGGCATTGTGGACAGCCTTGTTACAGCTAACTTGTGAATACACTCCAACTTTAAAGTAAAAAGGGCCAATGAGTTAAAGAATTCACATGAAATTGGATGCTGTTTGTTGGATTTTGTCAAGTGAGAGTTGGACCAGTTTCTGTCTGGAGATACCTCCTTGGAAAGACTAAGTTCTGTTTGCAATAGCAAAAACAGAAGTTGCAGTAAAAGCTCAGCAGTTCTGGCAGCATCTTGTGAAGGAAAAAATCAGTGACCATTTCGGCTTCCTCAGAACCATCCCGAGGAAGGGTGACCGGACCCTAGGTGTTAATTCTGACTTTGTTCTCAATAGACGTTGCCAGACCTGCTGAACCTTTGCAGCAATTTCTGTTTTTGTTCCTGATTTACAGCATCCGCAGTTCTTTTGGTTTTTATTCTATATGGAGGAATTTGCTCAGAGCAGCTTGTGGACTAGATTTGATCAGCAAAGAGGTTTGCAGACAATTGTGGCTTTGAGTGTTAAGCAGGAAGTATAAATTGTAAAACATAATTGTAAAAATAATTGTAATTAGTATAGATGGTAAATTATTGATCGTCTGGGACTGATGCTTGTGGCACTCCATTAATGACATCTTTCCAAACGGAACAAGTTCCTTAATCCCAACTCTATTAACAGAAATGTTAGAATTCAAAAAGATGGTACTAAAACTAGCTTAAAGGCACCTGAAAGTTACCTGAATGCTCGTAGCATTCAAAACAAGGTAGATTAGTCAACGGCACAAATCATCGCGAATGAGTATGATTTGATAGCTATTATGGAGACCTGGTTGCAAGATGGTCATAACTGGGAATTAAATATCCAGGAATATCAGATTATTCAGAAGGACAGACAGGAAGGTAAGGGAAGTAGTGTAGCTCTGATATTTAAGGATGACATCAGGGCAGTAGTGAGAGATGATATGGGTTCTATGAGAATAAGGTTGAATCTGTTTCGGTGTAAATTAGAAATTCTAAGGAGAAGAGGTCACTGATAGGCATAGGCTATAGGCCACCAAATAATAACATCACATTGGGGTGGGCATTAAACAAAGAAATAACTAATGCCTACAAAACTGGCATGGCAATTACCATGGGGGATTCTAATTTACATGTCAATTGGTCAAACCAGGTCAGTGGAAGAGTTAACTGAATGTAATCACGATCATTGTCTTGAACAGTATGGAATGGAACTGATGAGGGAGCAATCTGCCGTACACCTGGTGTACTGGGACAGGAATCATTTATGATCTCATAGTCAGGGATCTTCTTGGAAGGAGCAATCACAGTACGGTTGTTTCTTTACCAGGGTTCTATCCTTAAACAAAGGAGACCACAATAGGATGAGGGAGGAGTTGGCTGAAGTAGGCTGGAAGCAAAAACTTTACGACGGGACAGTTCAGAAACAGTGGAGGACTTTCAAAGCAATTTTTCAAAGTGCTCAGCAGAAGTATATACCAGTGAAAAGGAAGGAATGTCGGAAAAGGGGCAATCAGCCACGGATGAGTAACAAAATAAGGCAGGCTATCAAATTGAAAGGCAAGGCATACAAAATGGCAAAGGCCAGTGGGACAGTGGAAGATTGGGAAAACTGTCAACATCAACAGAAAAAAAACTATGAAGAAAAGTAAGTAGGTTATGAGAGTAAAATAGCTCAGAATATAAAGAGAGATAGCAAAAGTTTCTATAAATATGTAAAATGAAAAGAAATGGTTAAGGTAAACATTGGTCCTTTAGAGGGTGTGAAGGGGGATTTAATAAGGGGAATGAGGAAATAGCTGAGGCATTGGACAGGTTTTTTGTGTCAGTCTTCACCATGGAGGGCACAAATAATTTGCCAGTAATTGATGACAAAGATACTAAGGTAGGTGAGGACTGAGACACGATCATTATCCTAAAAGAGGTAGTGTTGGGCAGGCCAATGGAGCTAAAGCTAGACAAGTCTCCCGGACCTGATGGAATGCATCCCAGGCAAGGAGATGGTGAGAGTAATAGCAAAGGCACTTGTGCTAATTTTCAAAAATTCACTGGGCTCTGGGGCAGTTCCAGCATATTGAAAAACAGCCAATGTGACGCTGCTGTTCAAAAGAGGAGGCAGACAAACGATAGAGAATTATAAACCAGTTAGCTTAACTTTTGTAGTGGGGAGAATATTTGAATCTATCATCAAGGAAGAAATAGCAAGACATCTCAGTATAAATTGTCCCATTTGGGCGGACGCAGCATAGGTTCATGAAAGGCAGGTCGTGTTTAACTAGCTTACTGGAATTCTGTGGAGACATTATGAGCACAGTGGACAACAGGGATCCAGTAGCTGTGGTGTATCTAGATTTCCAAAAGGAATTCAGCAAGGTGCCACACAAAAGGCTGCTGTATAAGATGAAGGTGCTCTGTGTTACATGCAATGTATTAGCATGAATGGCGTCTTCTACATTGGGGAAACCAAGCAGGGTCTTGGGGACCGCTTTGCAGAACACCTCCGCTCGGTTCACAATAAACAACTGCACCTCCCAGTCATGAGCCATTTCAACTCCACCTCGCATTCCTTAGACAACATACCCATCCTGGGCCTCCTGCAGTGCCACAACGATGCCACCCGAAGGTTGCAGGAACAGTAACTCATATTCCACTTGGGAACTCTGCAGCCCAATGGTATCAATGTGGATTTCACAAGCTTCAAAATCTCCCCTTCCCCCACTGCATTTCAAAACCAGCCCAGCTCGTTCCCACCTCCCTACCCTGTTCTTCCTCTCAACTATCCCCTCCTCCCACCTCAAGCCGCACCTTCATTTCCTACCCACTAACCTTATCCCGCCACCATGACCTGTCCATCCTCCTTGGACTGGCCTATCCCCTCCCTACCTCCCCACCTATACTCTCCTCTACAGTCTCCATCCCCGCCTCTTTAACTTGTCTGTCTCCTCTCCACCTATCTTCTCCTCTAACCATCTTGGATCCACCTCCCATCTCTCCTTATTTATTTCAGAACCCTCTCCCCATTCCCCCTTTTCTGATGAAGGGTCTAGGCCCGAAGCGTTAGCTTTGGTGCTCCTAAGATGCTGCTTGGCCTGCTGTGTTCATCCAGCTCCACACCTGGCTTTCTCGGATTCTCCAGCATCTGCAGTTCCTATTATCTCTGTGAACTCCTCTTCTATCTCTCGAGATGCTGCCCAACCCATCACGAGTTTCCAGCGTTTTCTGATTTTAATTCAGACCTTCAGAATCCACAATATCCACTTTTAAATCATTTGCTAAAATGTTGGCATTATTTATTACAACGGAATTGTGTGGAGGATGCAAGTTAAGGTACTTCATTTTAAAAAGCCTTAGAATTCACTTGCAGCATTCAATCTAACAGCTATGGCCACTCATGAGGTAAGGTGTGTGTTGTATTGTTGCATATGTTTTATTTGTTGCAATGGTTGGTATTCACCAGCAGCAAAAAGACAAGAGAAAGATGCAAGATACTTTAGTTTAGAAAAACAGGTTAGAAGCTGAGAAAGACTCCAGTGAGCATCCAGCTGGTAGGAAGAAAACAGAAATGTTAGTTTGCAACTTAACTGCTTTCAGAAACTCTGGCTCAAAAAGCTCAAAGACGTAGCTGTGAATGAGAAATCAGTTGTAAGTGCTTTTATTTTTTCCAGAATGTGGACTGGGCCTGCATGCTGCAAGAACCATAAGTGGGCTGAGGCCAATACAGTTCAACACCTAAAAACAGGCCATAGTCAGTGGCCTGTAGATAATACAACTGCTTTGAGCTTAAGCCATTGCACAAAGGACATATTTAAATACGAGTTGTTCTTACTCAATTTATTCGATGATTTTCCATGACACAAGCAAAATTAGATCTTTTTTTAAACCTATAACATACTGAAAAGAGTAGTCAGGGAACCAACATTTTGAAGAGCGGGCAGATCCAGGCTATTTGTTATCAAATGGAACTTAATAAAAGTCAATGAACTTTGTGGCTTGTTTAATGTTCTGATTCATGGCCAGGAAATGGTCTGCCCGGAATGCACTCTGAATGATTTGCACAACAATAACTCACACTCTGCAAACAAACAAGCTATTTATTAAATCAGTTTTGGGTATAGAATGTAAATACATTGCTTTAGAGTATTTCATTTCTAAGAGCATTTTAGAACAAACTTTTTCCCACAGAACTTGCAGCATTATTTTCAAAACCCTAAACTTGTAATTTTATTAATTTCGTTTTTTGATATTTCATGAGTGGCAGACTTTCAAAGCGTACTGAAAGTTGCTTAGTGGGGAGAAGGAGAACCCTGCAGCCCAATGGTCTCAATGCGGACTTCACAAGCTTCAAAATCTCCCCACCCCCGACCTCATCCCAAGACCAGCCAGCTTGTCCCCGCCTCCTTGACCTGTCTGTCTTTTCTCCCACCAAGCCGCTCCTCCCACCTCACCGACAAACCCCCACTTCCACTTCTTACCTACTAGCCTCATCCCTCCCTCCTTGACCTGTCCATATTCTCTCCCATCTCCACCCCCGCAACCGACCACCTCCCATCCCAAATCCCTACCTACACTCACCTTTACTGGCTCCATTCCCACCTCTTTGACCTGTCCATCTGCTCTTCTTTCCTCCTTCCATCATCGCCTCTCCCTCTCTCTGTTTATTTGAGTCCCTTCCCTTTACCCATTTCTGAAGAAGGGACCTGACCCAAAACATCAGCTTTCTTGCTCCTCTAGTATTGCCTGGCCTGCTGTGTTCACCCAGCTCTACACCTTGTTATCTCAGACTCCAGCATCGGAAGTTCCTACTATCTCTAAGTGGCAGTTGCAGTTCTGAAGAAGCGTCAGTGGGCTTGAAATGTTAACTCTGTTTCTCTTCACAGATGCTGCTAAATCTGCTGAGTTTCTCCAGCGATTTCTGTTTTTGTTTCAGTTTTTTATTGATAACTGATAGGTAATAGTGTCTGCCAATGGATTGGGATGTCAGAATAGATTAGATTAGATTAGATTCCCTACAGTGTGGAAACAGGCCCTTTGGCCCAACAAGTCCACACCGCCCCTTGAAGCATCCCACCCAGGCCCATCCCCTTATAACCCACACACTCCTGAGCACTATGGGCAATTTAGCATGGCCAATCCACCTAGCCTGCACATCTTTGGACTGTGGGAGGAAACCAGAGCACCCGGACGAAACCCACGCAGACATGGGGAGAATGTGCAAACTCCACGCAAACAGTTACCCGAGGCTGGAATCGAACCCGGGTCCATGGCGCTATGAGGCTGCAGTGCTAACCACTGAGCCACTTTGCCACCCATCATTCAGCTGGCTAGAATGTGATGCAGAATAACAATGGTGTGGAATCAATCCCTGTACTGACAGTGGTAACTCATGGAATGGAGTTACGTCCCTCAAACCAGACGTAAACAGTATGCCCGTCTAATGGTTAAAAATGCCTATGCTCCTTTGTGGAATATAGTTAATTACAAGATATAAAAATGTTTAGGCAATGTCAGAATTATTTTTCCTTATTTTTCCAGTATGTTCACTTCTAGCTCTTTATTCAATAGGAAAGGGTTATGGAGACAGCGATCTGTGATGGATTCCCAATGCAATGCCTTGACAAATTAATTTATTATCGGCCATGTGGAGGTGCTGGTGTTGGCCTGTTGTCTACAATGTCAGAAGTCACATAACACCCGAAACATCAGCTTGCCTGCTCCTCTGATGCTGCTTGGCCTGCCGTGTTCATCCAGCTCTACACCATGTTATACCATGCTACAGTCCAAAAGGTTTATTTGAAATCACAAGCTTTTGAAACGCTGCCCCTTCATCACCTGACAATGGGGCAGTGCTAAAAAAGCTTGTGATTTCAAATAAACCTGTTGGACTGTTGTGTGACGTCTGATCTTGTCATCAGCTAAGATTAACAATTAACAGTTCCTGTCCCTCCATGCCAACCATGACCCAAGCAATCAACACCCACTCTCTTACTGTGTAAAGTATCACCCCCTTTCAAGATTTGCAAACTTACATTCCAGTCCTTCAATTTCGAGTCTCCAATGTTTCACTTCTAAACTACCAAGCAATTACTTGTATAATGCTTAATGTTTACTAATGATTTTGAAGACACTAATTTGAGAAGAGTAAAGTATCTAACAGCTTGGACAATCAGCTCCATAACAAATGATCAATAAGCTCACATGAATAATAACGTTCATTAAGCTTGATGTTAATTTACCATCAAATTCAGCAAGGCAGTCAAGCATATCACTGTAATGTATATGACAAGTAAACTTAGTATTCAAAGTGGCAAATAATTGTCAAATAATGCGTAGAATCCTTTGTTTCATTCTTGTCGGTGCGCTGTCATCCATTAGAATCACAAAATCCCTACAATATGGAAGCAGGCCATTCAGCCCATCACATCCACACCAACCCTCTGAAGAGAATCCCACTTAGACCCATCCCCCTGCCCTATCCCTGTAGCCTTGCATTTCCCATGGCTAATCCACCTAGCCTGCACATCCCTAGACACTATGGGTGATTTAGCAATCCACCTAACAGGCACATCTTTGCACTGTGGGAGGAAACCAGAGCACCCAGAGGAAACTCACACAGACACAGGGAGAATGTGCAAACTACACACAGACAGTTGTCCAAGGGTGGGTCAAACCCAGGTCTCTGTCGCTGTGAGGCAGCAGTGCTAACCACGGAACCACCTTGCTGCTTTATTTGAATGAGCCTCATCTATTTTTCATTCTGCTTCTATTCTTCTTTGGTTTTACCCATTTTTGTTTATTTCTCATTGTTGATCACATGAAAATTCCTTTATACCACTTATCTATTTTAGCTTTGATGAAGATTCCGCATCCAAAAATATTCAGCAGTGTTTTTATTGTCCATAGATGCTAATGAACTGGTTGATTATTTCCAGCATTTTCCCTTTAATTTCATTTTTTGTGAACTCTCGTTTCCTCAAAAGTCTAGCACTTTGCATCATCATTGCTGAGCCAATGTTATAACCAAACTTTCATAACAAGCAAATTAGCACTTTCAAATGATGGAGTCACATGTAAAATTTGCTGTCTGTCAGTTTAAGTTTCAGTTCACTTGTGCAACAAAGTAGATTCTTTATTGGTTGATTTCCCTGGGCAGGATGTAGGGGAGAGGTGGGTGGGAGTTGGGGAAAGGAATATTGTCTCCTGTCTGATGGAATTGGTCCAAAGCTTAGTGCATTTCTCGTGACTTCTCATGTGTTTTGAGCAGGTCATTGATGAGCAGGGTCAGGAGGCTTGACATCTCTATTGTAGAGCGCAGCCTGGTGGAGGTTATTTATACAGTGAAGGGCGGCTGGTTGGATCACTGAAGAATGTCAGCCAAGGAAGTGGTGGGTAAGAATTTGACAGACCTTTTTGACAGGGCTTTAATTCTCTACTTCATCTGAAAAGCAACATTTCAAATCCCCTTTCTCATTACTTTGAGTGGGTTGCATCATAAGACCATAAGACATAGGAGGGAAGTGGGCTGTTCGGCCCATCGAGTTTTCTCTGCAATGAGATTACAGCTGATTTGATAATCCCTGACTCCATTTTCCTGTCTTTTCCCTGTAATGCTTGATTCCATTACTGATTAACAACCTGTCTCTGTCTTGAATGTACTTAATGAACCCGGCTCTACAGCAAAGAATACCAAAGAGTCACTCCCCTTTGAAAGAAGAAATTTCGCCTCATCTCTCTCTTATGTGGGCCAATTCTTACTCTGAGATTATGCCATCTGGTCCTGGATTTGCCTAAAAGGAGAAGCAGACTCATGTCATCTATCCGATCAAGGGTGCAAAGAATAAAATTGCTGGAAAAACTCAGCAGCTCTGGGAGCACCTGTGAAGGAAAAAACAGTTAATGTTTCGGGTCCGGTGCCCTTTCATTTTTTTCCTTCCTTTTTTCATTCACAGATGCCGCCAGACCTGCTGAGCTTTTCCAGCAACTTTGTTTTTGCTCCTGATTTACAGCATCCGCAGTTCGTTCGGTTTTTATCATGTGTGCTAAGAACCTTGCATGTTTCAATACTGTCACTTTTCATTCTCCTCAACTCCAACACTATAGTATAAGCAAGGCCTACTCAATGTTTCCCCTTCTATACCTGGCATCAACCGAAGCCTCTTATCTGGACTATCTCCAATGCCAGAATATCTTTCTTTAGTTTAGTCCCTTTAAGAAGTGGTGGATGTGGGTACAATTACAACATTTAAAAGACATTTGGATAAGACCATGAATGGGAGAGGTTTGGCTGGATATAGGTCAGGAGTAGACAGGGGGACCAGTTTAGTTTGGGATGATGGTTGGCATGGACTGGTTGGATTGAAGGGTCTGTTTTCGTGCTGTATGACTCTATGATTACTCAATACCAAGTTCCAAACCAAAGAGGTAATTATGTGACAATTGTGCCACCCATTGGAAGTCTACAATTGCATTAGGGCCTTAGTGATATCAAGTTTCTGGCAGTCCATTTCAGAGCCTCAGGGAACACGGTGAAGACCCACTTGTCAATGGGAATGAGGCACAAAATTTTAATCCAGTCACTGCCTTTTTCACACCCAAAACAAATGAAAATTAGTTTGACAGAATACTCACCTATTCACATGTCTTTCCTCTACAAAACAAAATAGCTATTGAGTTCAATAGTAGAGTAAGATGTTGCTTGGCCTGCTGTGTTCATCCACCTCCACATTTTGTTATATCGAGCAAAGGCATGAGTCAATTTTAAAAAATAATTTGGCTTTCAATTTTCCATGTATATGGGAACAGAGCGTCTGGCTGAATGTAACCAAATTAATAAAGCTTTCAAATTGAATACTGCACCAAAAGAAAAACAAGTGAAACTTACAAATGATGCATACTGATCTGTGTTCCTCTGAATAATACAAACAATGCATTCACTTCAAGGTAAGAAATAAGCTGACTTAGAAATTCAACATGTAACAGGACCATTTCAGCAAGGCCAGTCAGGGAATTTCCACCATAGCCATTTAGAGATCTTGTCAAGCTCACCATAAATCAGATTATAAAAATGCAGTTGTGAATCAATCTGCTGGTACATGTGACAATACACCCCAGCAACAGGTGGGACATTTATTCACTGACAGGTTTTGGGCATTTCTGGCTAGAGCAGCATTTATTGCCCATTCCTAAGTGCCCAGAGGGCAGTTAAGTGTCAACCACCGTGATGCAGGTCTGGAGTCACATGAAGGCCAGACTAGGCAAGGATGATAGAGTTCCCTCCCTGAATGACGTTAATGAACCAGACAAGTGCTTTTTTTCCCCTGACAATAGTTTCATGGTCAACCTTATACATCTAGATTCATTACTGAATTCAATTCCACCATCTGCCATAAAGGAATTTGAACCCAGGTCCTTGGAAAATTAGCTGAGTTTCTGGATTAACAGTCTCATGATAATACCACTAGGCTATTGGCTCTGTGTTAACTTCAATATGGATCTCCCAGCACAGCGATAGGAACGTTACCATTGCTTCACAAGAGCCTCTGAGCTACATGACCAATGGTTGTGACATTCCATGAGCCATGCATTTTTCAAATTTTAGTGCAGCGTATTTCTTTCTGCCCTGTCAGGATCGCATGGACTCACGGCACCCAGCGAGGTGAACGGAAGGTTAGGAGGGACCATCACTGTGAACTGCCAGTACAACATAGCAAGTAACTGGAATTCTGAGAAGTATTGGTGTAAAGGAAATATGCGTATTTCATGCACCGTGTTGGCATCCACTACAGAAGTACAGCAGGAAAGATCCAGTAGACTGTTCATTATGGACAATCAAACCATTGGAATATTTTCAGTAAAAATGCAGCAATTAACACTGGAAGACGCAGGATGGTATTGGTGTGGGATAACAAGGGTGGGCAAAGATGAAATGACTTGTGTTAAATTGAATGTTCTCACAGGTAAGCTGGGTTATTAATCTCCATTTATTGACTTCAAGCACAATGTAAGAATTCCAATAAATGAACAATTCACTGTTGTAGCAACCTGTTTAAACAGAAAAAGTTCTCAGATTTGATGAATTTATAAAAAATGTTTAAAACAAACATGGAGAACGCTGGAGAAACTCAGCAGGTCTGGTAGCATCTGTGGAGAGAGAAACAGATTCTTCTTCAGAAAATAAAGATTTATTGGACCGAAATTATGTATGGAAGATAAATCAACACCCCACATATTTGACTGGTGGTGCTACATGATTAGAAAGCAGATATACAGTCAGGGTCTGTGCAGAGGAAACAGATAACGTTTTAGGTAGAACCTTCCACAGAATTGAACTTTGAAAGGTAAACAGGGAACAGTGTTATTGTTGCATGAAGAAAGACCAGGGTGAGAAAAGAACACAAAAATAGCAATGTACATAAAGGTTTACAGGATAGTTACGATAGAAAGAGGCTATTCAGCCCACCATAAATACACTGAATCTCTGAATGAGCAATTCATGTAGTACCATTCCCTTGCACCTTTTCTGTAATCCAGCACATTCTTCCTTTTTCAGATAATAATCCAATTCCCTCCTAAAAGCCTCAATTAAATCTGGATCCAACACACTTTCAGGCATCGCACTCCTGTTCTTTCATACTCATTGTGTGTGAAGATTCCTGTCCTTGTCCCCCATTGCATCTTTTCCCAATTACCTTGAACATGTGCCCCCTCATTCTCAATCCTGCCATGAGTGGGAACCATTTTTCTTTATCTACTCTGTCCAGAGCCCTTGTAATTGTGAACGCTTCTCTCAAATCTCCTCTCACTTTCTAGTCTCCAAGAATGACAGTGCCAATTTCTCACCTTTATCTCCATGCTAAAATGTTCATTCCTGAAGTCCATTTCATGAATTTTTTCTGCACGCTGTGTAATAAATTCACATAACGGTGGAAGAAGGATATTTATGGTTTGATGTGGGAGGTGGAGTCAGTCAGGCAAATGCAATAGAAATGATAAAAGCTGGAAAAAAGGGATGAAGCTCCTTCAGAAACTAAGAAGGGAAGTAACATACTTTAGACAGTTGCTGACATCTGCAAAAAGTCCATCAGAGAGAAAGAAATAGAGGAAAGAACATGATCAGGAAAGAATCACAAAATTGAAGGTGAGAGAAAATGGAATTATCGTCAAATTCTCAAATTCAACAAGAGAAAGAACAGAAAAAGAAGTAAAACTTGCAAACAATATATATTGGTCTGACTTGTACTGTGGACCTCAAAATGGAGTTCCAGTATATCCCGTACATTCATTTCCAGGTATTTACTCTTGTTTCCCTCTGGGAGAATACAGCAATAGTGTTGAGGTAGAATAAGTCTGGAGAAGGAAGATCAAAGTAGAAGAAAACCATATCATTCAAATGGCCAGGCAAAGCTGATCGTCATGCATGTCCCAAAGAAGAGAATGGACTTCATACTGAAGTTGAAAGAGGAGAACTATTTCAGGCAAACTTCCATTTACCAAGAGGGGTGGGTCATTTATTTGCCCTGGGTGGTGAAGATTTAAATCTACTCTGTCATTTTAAGGCTTTGTAATTGGAATGGGTGATAATGTAAAAAGATAATAAAAACATCAAACGCTGAAAGGAACGTCAAAATGCTGAAATAATTAAAATTGCTGAAGCAAAACAGAATGTGCTGGAGAAACTCAGCAGGTCTGCCTTCACCTGAGGAGAGAGAAACAGAATTAACATTTCAAGTCTGATAGAACTTTTCTTCAGGAGTGAGCTGGCCTGTCTGAAGAAGAGTGATCTCAGACTCGAAAGGTTAATTCTGCTTCTTTGATTTGATTTGATTGATTTATTGTCGCATGGACCAAAATAGAGTGAAAAGCTTTGTTAACAAGTGGTACAGACAGATCACAGCTAGCAAAGGATGTACAGATCAAAAAGGCTTTGAGGCATACAGGTTACATTGCAGGTTACATTATTTGAAGCTAGAGTCCGTTCAACAGTCTGATAATGGCCGGAAAGAAGCTGTTCCTGAAACTGCTTGTGCATGTGTTCAGTCTTCTGTATCTTCTGCCTGAAGGATGTTGTAGGCGATCATTACTGGGGTGCGATGGATCTTTGACAATTTTAAATGTCTTTCCACAGCAGCGAGTGTATAAATAGTCCATAGATGGAAGGTTGGCTTCTGCGATGGTCTGGGCTGTGCACACCACCTTCTGTAGTTTCTAAAGGTCCTGGGCAGAGAAATTGCCATACTAAGCCATTATGCGCCTAGACAGTATGCATTCATTTTTGTGTCAGTAGCAGTTGGTGAGGGACCTTATGGACATGCCAAATTTCCTGAGCTGCCTGAAGAAGAAGAGGCATTATTGTACCTTCTTAACTGTTGCATTTACATGGGAAGTCCAGGGCAGGTCGTCACTCTGAGGAACTTGATGGTCTTCATCCTCTCAACCTCAGTTCCATTGATGTAGATGGGGGCTTGTTCATCTCCTTTCTTTCTGAAGTTGATGATCAGTTCTTTAGTCTTTCTCCACAGGTGCTAGGCCTGCTGAGTTTCGTTGCCATTTTTCTGCTTTTATTTCAAATTGTCAGCATAAAGTTGGCGATTTAGTTTTAAAGTGGTGTTCAGTGGGGAATTTCTGTTGGAAAATGCTCACACAAACAAAAAGACTTTCAGCTATTGATCCACTCTTTAACTCTGTCCGTAGCTGCTCTCTGTGTGGACAGGTTTATGTTGACAACCTTCAGACCACATGGGGAAGCTGATATTTCTTGTGAAGGACAGATCAGCTGATACAGGTTCAATGAGCTGGCAGTTGTTGTGCTGCAAAGTTTTTAAAGCACAAAATATAAATAGATGGTACTAATAAAAAAAACAGACTAAAATAGAAATAATACACAAATGTTCTATGTTTCATTGTTCGAGAAGCTACAAGATGTGTGTGTATGTCTGAGTTAGCTTAGACCTGACATTTTGTGATTTTGACTTTATCACAATTCTTCTTTCCTCTTGCACTGATTTACCTGCTGCAGATTTTTGTGACATTTTGTTTGGTTACAAATGAAGCAAGAGATGGCCAAGATGTTTCAGTGTTCAAAGCTGAAGTGGAACATGGAATTGATTCGCTAACTGTCCAGAAATGGAAACAGGAGTTGGCCACTTGAACCCTCAAGTTTGTTCTGTCATTGAATAGGATCGTGGCTGATCTGATATTCATCACATTCACTTTCCTACTTTTTCCCTGCAACCCTCGATTCCCTTTTGAACCAAGAAACCTTCTACCTCAACTTTAAATGTGCACAAGTACTCTGCTCCCATGGGTCCCTGTGCCAAGGAATTTCAAAGACTCACAACCTTCTGAGAGAAGAAATTCTTCGCATCTCAGTCTCAAATTGGTGCCCACTTATGCTGAGACAATTCTGTCTGGTCCTAGACTCCCCCATGAGGAGAAGCATCTTCTCAGCATTTACCCTGTCAAGTCCTTTAAGAATTCTATATGTTTCAGGAGATCACCTCTCATTCTTCTAAATTCTAATGAATAGAATCCTAACCTGTTTAGCCTCTGCTCATAAGATAGTCCCTCCATACCAGGGATCATCCCAGTGAATCTTCTCTGATCTCCATTCAATGAAGTAATATCTTTCCTTAAAATCAGGAGACCAAAAGTGCTCAGAATGCTCCATATGTGGTCTCATCAGCACCTTGTACAATTGCAGTAAGGCTTCATTACTCTTATACTCCTCATATATTCTTTCTGCTGAGGTGAATTAAAAAGGGAAATACTGTTGATTCTAGAAATGTGGAATAAAAACTGAAAAAGTGATAATAGTCACAGCTCTGGCAACATCTGCAGAAGGTGAAATAAAGTTAACGTTTCAGATCTGCAGGCTTTCTTAATTCTGATGGTCATTAATCTGAAACATTATTCACTTGACTTCCATATGCTGTTGCCTGCTGACCATTTCTAGGATTCTCTGATTTCAGGAAAGAAGTGAACTGTTTTGAACAGAAGCGAAATAAATTATCTAATACAGTCAGTGTATAAGATCTTTGTTAACCGGTAAAGCAGTAAGAACCTGAGCATACTTGGAAAAAAAGAATGAATTAAAGGGGAAAATTTACTTTCAGATAACCAGAATGGAAATGATGGGCCAAATTAAACCATTTCTGTGCTATAAAATTCCTAGATTCTGCAATACTTGTCACTGTTTTACTATCGTGTATTTTGCTTGATGTTAAGCAGTTATATGTTGTTCTTTATTCTTGAAGCTGGATTAACTGGGCTAAGGCAAGTGCATGGGACCTTAGGAGACACTGTCACTGTACAATGTCAGTATCCAGTGTCATATTACAAGAACCATGAAAAATACCTGTGTAAGGGATCAGACCGCAAATCGTGTATTGTGATAACTGGAATGCAAAAACAGAATCCAAACAGCAGTGGAAGGATAATTGCTATGGATAACCAAACCACTGGGATGTTTGCAGTGACCATCACCCAACTATCTATGGAGGATGAGGGAATTTACTGGTGTGGAGTAACAACCTTTGGATATGACAGAATGGACCCTTTACAACTGATCATTTTTGAATGTAAGACAGATTTTACTTTCTTCTTCTTCTTAAGTAGCTTCGACATATTTAAATAAAATGCTAAATGTCCTGTTAAGAAGAACTGTTGGGACAGATATTATTTGTTTGCAATTCATCTGATTTGTTGGGATTTTGAGGCGAGTAAATGAATCTACTGAGGTCCATCTCAATCACTAGGAACTGCTACATGCTGTCTCGTGAGTCAGGCACTATACAGAAGCAGGGAAAGATTTATGGCAATGGAAGAAGCTAATGTTCTTCTCCCCACTCCAAAGGTTAGAGTGGGGAGAAGATGCTTTACACATCAGAAAAAGCTAGGCAGATTGTCTGGAATGTGTAAAAAAGCTTCTCCAGAAATTGCATTAGCTACATCTCCACAGAGGTCAGATGTTAATACAATTTTGAGTCCTATAATGCAGTGACCGATGGGTAAAGTGCTCCGGTGGTACCAAAAATCAAAAGGAGAACAGTAGGCCAAACAAATGTATTTATTTATTTATTCATGGCTTGTGGGCATCATTGGCAAGGTCAGCATTTACTACCCATCTAAAATTGCCCTGCTAGCGATTAGCCTCCCTGCACTGCGACAATCCAAGTGATGTAGGTGCACACACAGTGTCATTAGGGAGGGAATTCCAAAGGTTTGACTCAGTCACAGTCAAGGAATTGTGACCTACTTTCAAGTCAGGATGATGCGTGCCGGCAGTTAAGACTCAACCACTTTGTTGCAGGTCTGGACTCATATGTAGGCCAGACCAAATACACTCGGCAGATTTCCTTCCCTGAAGGAGGTTAGTGAACCCAACATGGCTACCATTATACCAGCATCCTGGCTTGGAAATATATCATCATTCCTTCACCGTCACTAGGTCAAATTCTGGGACTCCTTTCCTAATGGCATTGTGGGTCAACCTACAGCATATGGACTGTAGCAGTTCAAGGAAGCAGCTCACGTTCTCAAGAGCAAAAGGGATGGGGCAATATGTGCTGGTCAGCCAGTGGCACTCACACCCCACAAGTGAAAAAATGACTTTAAAAGAATACAGATAACACCTGCCATTATGGGATTATAAACTCATATCTCCAGAACATTAGATTTGGTTTCTGAACTATTAACCCAGCAATATTAGCACCTCTCCAATATCACAATAATTGATTATCTTAAAGATAGAAAAAGTGTCCCAAAGCTGTACAGAGGAACATAAACATAGAAACGTGGGTGGAATACAGACACTAGTCTGTATTGTTGACACAACTAAAGCAGAAGCAGATTTTGACATAAAACCCTATATTGTTCCATTAGAGTAAGTGGCCACAGGTTTGGTCAAAGAAGCAGATTTGAAGGAGCATCTTAAAGGAAGAGAGGAAAGTAGAGAAGTGGAGGTATTTATGGGTGGGATTTTAGGAGCGTAGGCTCTTGGCAGTTGAGGACACCATCACCAAAGGTGGAGTGGGAATAGTTCTCAGAGATTTTAGGAAAGGTTGAGGCATAATTATCCTACAGATGTTCTCTTAGGGCCACTGTTCAGATAGCTTGTTAGTACAGATGTGAACTAGGTTTACCCTGTTTCTTATGTTGATTTGGAAATGCTTGAAACCAAGATATTTGACAAGAGGGAGAGAGACGTAAAATTTCCACAATGGTTCGCTGTAGTTAGAAGTGTCTCTGCTGATGTAAACAAACTGGCAGGTGACATTATTTCTCAGACAGGCTTAATTGCAATTTCAGACAATCTCATTTTCTCAATTTATCTTCCTCAAAATTATATTGAAATGGCACAATGGTCACTTCTCTTGTTAGTTTGTGATAAATTCATTTGGTATGAATTTTGCTA
Source organism: Stegostoma tigrinum (assembly GCF_030684315.1). Taxonomy (NCBI): domain Eukaryota; kingdom Metazoa; phylum Chordata; class Chondrichthyes; order Orectolobiformes; family Stegostomatidae; genus Stegostoma; species Stegostoma tigrinum. The sequence goes on from NC_081374.1 coordinate 12,200,006, forward strand.
ACATGTATGTGTCATATTTAGTATCTAACATCATTGGGTTCTTACCCCTGTGCCAGAATGCAGCAGAGTGGGATGCAGGGTGACAATATCTGGATAATGATGTTTCTCCTAAATACTTTATTGTGTTTTTTTTCTGTCACCCTTAGGTTAATGGCCCTTATTTTTGGACTTTTCCACAAATGGAAACATTTTCTCCACATCTGTCTGATCAAACACTTTTGCAGTTTGAAAGAAAAGTTTAAATTGAGCAAATGCTTATATGGAAAATAGAATAGTCTGGGGATTTTTTTGATATTGTAAAGTTAGTACTTAAATTGAATTTATTCATTTCATTAATTTCAAGGTTCAAGCAAACTGTCTTAGCCATTCTGTTATTACAATCAGATGTACGATAATGTACAATTTACATCAGGATGTAGACATTATCAGATCCTCATGGGATCCATATCATTTCAGTATGAATTCTGCACAGACAGTTATCACAATCAAATCTGCAATGATTTACGGCTAAATTGTTAATTAATTTGGCTTCATTGATAATTGTCACTGTTACTCTTCAACTGGTTTTTATTTGAGCAATCCAATAAAGTGTACATGGTACATGGTTTCTTCAGTTTTCCTGAAGACAACATGATAAGGCAAAATTCAACTTAAATTAAAATTCAGGCACAACACTGCTACAAGCTAGATCAAGTAAGATTGACTTTTTCTCTAGCTTCTTGCTGGTAAGCACCACCATCAATGCAAAAATGGTTTTCAGAATGGCTTTCTCCTGCGTAATATATTTGGACTTAACCACCACCTTCTCAAGAGTAATTAAGGATTGGCAACAGCAAAGCCCAACAAAGAATAAATAAAAATGAATAGTTTCTCTACCCAAAATGTTTTGCTATTAGTTAAAAAAAAGACGTATAAACTATGGGAGAGATCAACAACTAGAGAAGGCAAACATGGAAGGGTTTAGCCTGAGGAGCATCACTGTGAATCACTAAGTCAGTGGGGCTGCTTTATTGCCCTCTTTGCATTCACAGGACATGGATGTCCCTGGCTAGATCAGCATTTGTTGCCCATCCCTAATTGCCCAAATGGCATTTAACAGTCAACCACATTGTTGTGTGTCTGGAGTCACATGTAGGCCAGACCAGGCGAGGATGATGATTCCCTTCACTAATGGACATTTGTGAACCAGATGTGCTTCCCCCCGACAATTGATTCACAGTCATCATGAGCTTCTTAATTCCAGATATTTATTGAAATATATTCAAATTCCACCATCTGCTGTGGTGGGATTCGAACCCGGTCCCCAGAATGTTATGTGCGTCTCTGGATTAACAGTCCATCAATAGTATCGCTGGGCCATTGCCTTCACCAGTGCTAACACATTGACATTCTGGCAGCTATGTTTGAAATACCAAAGAGAACCAAAAACTCGTTTTCGTGATTTGCTATGTGACAGGAAGGAGAAACAGATATATAACCAGCAATAACAGTTACATAAAACCTTTTAAACCAGGGCTGTAAAAGCACTTAAAAAGGCAATCTAATTTGATCTTATCAAAGCATAAAAGCAATGGAATACAATAAGCACTTAGAATGACAATTGACCTAATTTCAATCAATCCACTTGGTCATATAAACAGTTTACATGGTACTTACACTTGGGTCAGAAGACGAATGCAAACCACAACCACCATATACCACATGTTAGGAGGTCAATTTAGAGCAGTTGGCCAGACGGTTGGTTTGCAAAGCAGTGCGATGCACTCAGTATGGGTTCAATCCCCACACTAACTGAGATTACCACGAAAGGCTCTCCATCTGAACGCCTCCCCTTGCCTCAGGTCAAATCACCACCAGTTGTCTCTCCAATGGAAGAGCAGCCCTACAGTCAGGTAAGACTATGGTGACGTGACTTGATACCAAACAGGAACACCCAAAAAGGTGCCAACTAACAGGGCATTAATATGGAGACAGTAGGAACTGCTGATGCTGGAGAATCTGAGATAACAAGGTGTAGAGCTGGATGAACACAGCAGGCCAAGCAGCATCAGAGGAGCAGGAAGGCTGACGTTTCGGGCCTACATCCAGCACTACCCTTTGCTGCCTCAAAGCATTGATATGCCTTTGTCTGGAGGGAGAACAGTACTGGGGGGAACAAATGTATGTGCTAGAATTGAATGGGAATGATTTGAAAAGGACCTGAGGGGTAACTTTTTCACACAGATGTTGGTGTGTGTATGGAACAAGCTGCCAGAAGAAGTGGTAGAGGAGGGAGCAAATACAACATTTAAAAGGCATCTGGATGAGTACATAAATAGGAAGGGTTTAAAGGGATATTAAACAAATTCTGGCAATTGGGACAAGGTAAGATTGGAATGTCTGGTTGGTGTAGATGAGCTGAACTGAAGGGTCTAATTCCATGCTGTATGACTCTATAAAAGATTGTGACTCTGCAGGGTATCATGCACTTAAGCTCTAAAAGTCTGAGTTCTCTGTAACACTTGCTTTTCCCAAGATGAAGACTTCAAATATTGCAGCTATATGGCTCCTTTCTGGTCTGTTGAAGAATGGAGTCTAGAGGTTTTAGGAAGACTATTTCACTGTGGTACATTGCTTGGAGTAGCTGTTTTCTCTTGCTCCATTCCTATTGAGGGACAGCTACAGCAAATGTCTGTTTCAGTTCTTCAATAAAGGGTGATAAATATTCTTTCTCTTTTGAAGCTGAGAAATTTTTAATGCATTCTTTAGCTCTGAATAATAAAAAATTGAAGTCCATCACTCAGAGATGACGATCAAATATGTGGACTCCAACTCTACGAAATTCCATTTGTTTCGTGCCTGCACAAGCAGAGAGATATTTAAAAAGCTGATATCATTACTGTGGTGCGTAATAAATCTGACACAGACTTAAAATCCCAAAAGCTTCTTCATCAGTTACACCAAACTAGGACAACATTTCAAAATTTTAGCCACTTTGAAAAGGAAGATGGGGGACAGATTTACTCTGAAACGCAATTATTTCACTTCTTATCTGTTTCAGGCATTAACCATATTGCAGCAGGGCTAAGCTTTCTTTGTCTTAACTTACTGCAATGTAAAATTTGAATCTACACTTTCAGAATACATTGAAACAAGGGTACAAAGGAAAATCTGTAGTTACAAAGCTGTCTCTTTTATATCATGATCTGAAAATGACGTCAATTTTTCAGTTTCAACCTTGACCTAACGGAAACCACAGAACACTAAATCATCAAAAGGAAATTGACATTGGGGAAACCACTGAAATCATTGAGTACGTTAGGTTTGATGCGATATCTGTTACTTACTTACAAAGTGCTTCTATGACAGAAAGGATGGATGTAGATAAGATTTTTCCCTGGTTGATGGGTCTAAAACTAGGGACATAATCTCAGGTCAACAGACAGGCTATTTAACACTGAGATGAGGAAGAATTTCTTCACTTTGAGGACATTGAATCATTGGAATTCTCAACCTTGATGCGCTCAGTCAATGAGAATGTTCGAGATAAAAAGCAATAACATTCTGGAAACTAAGACATGAATGGAAAGGGAGATAATGCATGAAGGGGTCATTGGCGTAGATGATCAGCCATGATCTAATTGAAAGGTGGAGCAGTGTTGGCAGATTGAATAACCACTCCTGTCATTGTGTTAGCAACTTAGATTGTGCAATGTAAGACAGCAGGATACTGAGCAAGCTCAGTGCATTTTAATTGCAAATCCCAGGCAATTTCTGCTTTTGTTTCTACCAGTTTTGTGATGCTTATTGCCTGCTTCCCTTGCCAATTCTGGCATTCCTTGATCACATTTCGGCTCTGTTTTGAGGGTGCCAGGAGTGTCCCAGTGATAATGGGAACTGCAGATGCTGGAGAATCCAAGATAACTAAGTGTGGAGCTGGATGAACACAGCAGGCCAAGCAGCATCTCTTTTGTGCTCCTGAGATGCTGCTTGGCCTGCTGTGTTCATCCAGCTCCACACTTTGTTATCCAGGAGTGTCCCTTTGGGTCTAGACCCAAAACATCAGCCTTCCTGCTCCTCTGACGCTACTTGGCCTGCTGTGCTCATCCAGCTCTACACTTTGTTGTCTCAGGGCATTGATATGCCTTTGTTTGGAGAGAGAACAGCACTGAGGAGAACAAATGTAGGTGCTAGAATTCACAGAAGCTTGTAACTGATGAAGAAGCCTCTGGGATTTTAAGCCTGTGTCAGTTTTATTATGCACCACAATAACGAAATCATCTTTATCACCTATCAAAAAACAATAGGCATCCAACAAGCTAATTCTCTTCTGTCTGTGACAGGCGGCACAGTGGTTCAGTGGTTAGCACTGCAGCCTCACAGCGCCAGGGACCCAGGTTCGATTCCAGCCTTGGTTAACTGTCTGTGTGGAGTTTGCACATTCTCCCCGTGTCTGCGTGGATTTCCTCCGGGTGCTCCGGTTTCCTCCCACAGTCCAAAAATGTGCAGGCTAGGTGGATAGGCCATGGTAAATTGCTTGTAGCATTCAGGGGTGTGTGGGTTATAGGGGGATGAGGATGACCCTGCGTGGGATCTTCCAAGGGGCGGTGTGGACTTGTTGGGCCAAAGTGCCTGGTTCCACACTGTAGGGAATCTAATCTTGTCGTTAGGTTAAAAAACCTATGATGGGTAATGGGGATCAAGCTTCTTTAAAATGCAAAGCCCAGAGACACACGGGTTGGACTAAAGGATGTTTATGGGAAATATGTAGCTGAAGATCTGATATTCCAATGTTAATATTTGTTGTCGCTATTTTTACAGCTCCTACAACAACAGTACCGCCTGCTGAATCTCAGAGAACAATCACCTTCAAAAGTGAAAGGTATATTTATTAATCAATTAATAAACAAATTAAATTAATATTATTTCAAGGTTTACAGAAGAGTCTCGACCCTCTATGCTGATGAAAAGTTGCCTGTTCTAACATAAATGCAACAACTGGCTATTCTGTTTTCACACGGGTCGGGTCTGCACAGAAAGCACCTCTTGATTTTGTGACACCCTCAAAACAGAGCCGAAATGTGATTGAGAGATGCCAGAATTGGCAGGGGAAGCAGGCAATAAGCATCACAAAACTGGTAGAAACAAAAGCAGAAATTGCCTGGGATTTGCAATTAAAATGCACTGAGCTTGCTCAGTATCCTGCTGTCTTACATTGCACAATCTAAGTTGCTAACACAATGACAGGAATGGTTATTCAATCTGCCAACACTGCTCCACCTTTCAATTAGATCATGGCTGATCATCTACGCCAATGACCCCTTCATGCATTATCTCCCTTTCCATTCATGTCTTAGTTTCCAGAATGTTATCGCTTTTTATCTCATTGATTGAGCACATCAAGGTTGAGAATTCCAATGATTCAATGTCCTCAAAGTGAAGAAATTCTTCCTCATCTCAGTGTTAAATAGCCTGTCTGTTGACCTGAGATTATGTCCCTAATTTTAGACCCATCAACCAGGGAAAAATCTTATCTACATCCATCCTTTCTGTCATAGAAGCACTTTGTAAGTAAGTAACAGATATCGCATCAAACTTAACGTACTCAATGATTTCAGTGGTTTCCCCAATGTCAATTTCCTTTTGATGATTTAGTGTTCTGTGGTTTCCGTTAGGTCAAGGTTGAAACTGAAAAATTGACGTCATTTTCAGATCATGATATAAAAGAGACAGCTTTGTAACCACAGATTTTCCTTTGTACCCTTGTTTCAATGTATTCTGAAAGTGTAGATTCAAATTTTACATTGCAGTAAGTTAAGACAAAGAAAGCTTAGCCCTGCTGCAATATGGTTAATGCCTGAAACAGATAAGAAGTGAAATAATTGCGTCTCAGAGTAAATCTGTCCCCCATCTTCCTTTTCAAAGTGGCTAAAATTTTGAAATGTTGTCCTAGTTTGGTGTAACTGATGAAGAAGCTTTTGGGATTTTAAGTCTGTGTCAGATTTATTATACACCACAGTAATGATATCAGCTTTTTAAATATCTCTCTGCTTGTGCAGGCACGTAACAAATGGAATTTCGTAGAGTTGGAGTCCACATATTTGATCGTCATCTCTGAGTGATGGACTTCAATTTTTTATTATTCAGAGCTAAAGAATGCATTAAAAATTTAGCTGTTGGTTATGCTTCAACCAGAGGGAAATTGGCTCCCTTTTTAACAAACTCACTGGAAGATAATCTTATTGAACAATTATAAATAGCTCAACGGACAGCTTGGTAGCTCAGTGGTTAGCATTGCTGCCTCACAACACCAGGGACTGGGGTTCAATTCCAGCCTCAGGTAACTGTCTGTGTGGAGTTTGCACATTCTCTCCGTGTCTGCGTGATTTTCCTCCCACACTCTAAAGATGTACGGGCTTGGTGGACATTGGGAGGCAATGGCCTGTACAAATTATCACTGGATTGTTAATCCAGAACACCAACTAATGTTCTGGGGCTCCAGGTTTGAATCCTGACGCAGCAGATGGTAGATAACAGAGTGTGGGGCTGGATGAACCAAGCAAGCCAAGCAGCATCTTAGGAGCACAGAAGCTGATGTTTCTGGCCTAGACCCCATTTCAGATGAAGGGTCTAGGCCTGAAACGTCAGCTTTTGTGCTCCTAAGATGCTGCTTGGCTTGCTGTGTTCATCCAGCTCCACACTTTGTTATCTTGGATTCTCCAGCATCTGCAGTTCCCAATATCTCTGATCATAGCAGATGGTAGAATTTGAATTCTAATTAAAAACAAATCTGGAATTAAGAGTCTAATGAATCCATTGCCAATTGTTGAAAAGGCTCTTCAGAGAGTTGATGTGGACCTGTTAGGCCAAATGGCCTGTTTCCATACTGTCGGAATTCTACGAATAAAAGTCTGTACTACAAACAGGGGAGATGATAGCACGGATTTCCCCATTGCCACTTCTCAACTGAAGAAGACAGATGCGTTTTAAAACACAACGTATGATTTTTTTTACCCTGAGTACTGTTGCCAGCAAAAACTGTGATGGGTTTTCTTTGAAAAAGATAAATGTTTGTTACACAACACCTGAATACTTTTGCAAAAATACCCATCTCTCACTTCTACATAAATAGGCATTCATTCAAGAAAACCCTCCAAACCTGATCAGGAGTTCTCCAGAAATTTGTGGGAAGCTAGAGAAGAAATTACTGGGCTCCTTGCTGAAATATTTGTGTCATTGATAGCCACAGGTGAGGTATCAGAAGACTGGAGGTTGGCTAATGTTGTGCCATTATTTAAGAAAGATGGTAAGGAAATGTCAGAGAACTATAGACCTGAGAGCCTGACGTAATTGGTGGGTAATTTGCTGAAAGAGTTTCAGAAGGATAGAATTTACATGCATTTGGAAAGGCAAGGGCCAATTAAAGATAGTCAGCATGGATTTGTGTACGGGAAATCATGTCTCAGTAACTTGATTGAGTTGTTTGAAGAGATAACAAAGAAGATTGATGAAGGCAGAGCAGTAGACATTGTCTACATGGACTTCAGCACGTAGGTTCCATTCAACAAGGTTCCATAGGGTAGACTGGATAGTAAGGTTAGGTCACAAGGGATCCAGAGGGAGCCAGCCAATTGGATCAAAATTGACTTGAAGGTAGGAGACAGAAGTTGGTGACAAAGGGTTTTTGGACTGGAGGCCTGTGACCAGTGGTGTGCCACAGGGATCTGTGCTGGCTCCACTGCTTTTCATCGTTTGTCTAAATGATTTGGATGTGAATACAGGAGGTACAATTAATGAGTTTGCAGATGACACCAAAATAGTTGGTGCAATGGACAGTGAAGATGATCATCCCAGAGTACAACCAGACCTTGATGAGATGGGCTAATAGGCTGAGATGTAGCAAATGGAGTTTAATTTAGATAAATGTGAGGTGTTTATACTTTGGTAAGAGAAATCAGGGCAGGACTTATACAGTTAATGGTAGGGCCCTGGAGAGCGTTGCCAAACAAAGAGACCTAGAGGCCTAGACCCAAAACGTCAGCTTTTCTGCTCCTGAGATGCTGCTTGGCCTGCTGTGTTCATCCAGCTTCACACTTTGTTATCTTGGATTCTCCAGCATCTGCAATTCCCATTATCTCTGATCACAAAAGAGACCTAGGGATGCAGGTTCATAGTTCCTTGAAAGTGGATTCATCGTTAGACAGTGGAGCAGGTGTTTGACATGCTTGCCTTCACTGGTCAGAACAGTGAGTATAGGAGATCAGGTATCATATTGCAACTGTACTGGGCTTTGGTGAGGCTCCTTTTGGAATGCTGGAATACAGTTCTGGTCACCCTTCAATAGGAAGAATGTTATTAAACTTGAGATGGTGCAGAAAAGATATACAAGGGTGTTGCCAGGACTGGACAGTTTGAGTTATAGGGATAGGCTGTGTAGGCTGAGGCTTCTTTCCCTAGGGCATCAGAGACTTGAGGGATGACATTATAGAGGTTTATAAAATCATGTGGGGCATGGATAGGGTAGATAGACAAGGTCTTTTTCCTGGGGTGGGGGAGTCCAAAACTGGAGGGCATAGATTTAAGATGAGAGGGAATGATTTGAAAAGGACCTGAGGGGTAACTTTTTCACACAGACGTTGGTGTGTGTATGGAACAAGCTGCGAGAGGAAGTGGTGGAGGAGGGAGCAATTACAACATTTAAAAGGCATCTGGGTGAGTACATGAATAGGAAGGGTTCAGAGGGATATGGACCAAATTCTGGCAAATGGGACAAGGTCAGATTGGAATGTCTGGTTGGTGTAGATGAGCTGAACTGAAGGGTCTAATTCCATGTTGTATGACTCTATAAAAGATTGTGACTCTGCAGGGTATCATGCACTTAAGCCCTAAAAGTCTGAGTTCTCTGTAACGCTTGCTTTTCCCAAGATGAAGACTTCAAATATTGCAGCTATATGGCTTCCTTCTGGTCTGTTGAAGAAGGGAGTCAAGAGGTTTTAGGAAGATTAATTCACTGTGGTATATTGCTTACAGTAGCTGTTTTTCTTGCTCCATTCCTATTGAGCTACAACTGCAGCAAATGTCTGTTTCAGTTCTTCAATAAAGGACGATAAATATTCTCTTTCCCTTGAACGATCTTAGGTAGGATCCTGTTCCTTCCCCGGTCTGAGTCTGTCTCCTTCATCATTCATGAAAATGTGCCTCCTTAAATGTCCTTACCAAAAGCATCAGAGATAATGGGAACTGCAGGTGCTAGAGAATCTGGATAATAAAGCGTGGATCTGGATGAACACAGCAGGCCAAGCAGCATCTTAGGAGCACAGAAGCTGACTTTTCAGGCCTAGACCCTTCGTCAGAAAAGTGGTTGGGCAAAGAGTTCTGAAATAAATAGGGAGAGAGAAGGAGGCAGATCTAAGGTGGATAGAGGAGAGGATAGGTGGAGAGGAGACAGACAAGTTAAAGGGGCTGGGATAGAGCCTGTAGAGGAGAGTGTAGGTGGGGAGGTAGGGAGGAGATAGGTCAGTCCAGGGAGGACAGACAGGTCAAGGAGGCGGGATGAGGTTAGTAGGTAGGGAATGGAGGTGCAGCTCGAGGTGGGAGGAGGGGATAGGTGAGAGGAAGAACAGGTTAGGGAGGTGGGGACAAGCTGGACAGGTTTCTCTCCCTATTTATTTCAGAACCCTCTCCACATCCCCCTCTCTGATGAAGGGTCTAGGCCCAAAACATCAGCTATTGTGCTCCTGAGATGCTGCTTGGCCTGCTGTGTTCATCCAGCTCCACACTTTGTTGTCTTACCAAAAGCATAGTTTTTGTCCAGTGACCTGTTCATTTCCCTCACCTGATCTCTCAGCTTTGTTTTCGAACAGTCAATTTCATAGTCCTACTCCATATGCCCAAACGATACTTCAACTGCTGTGAAGTCTCATACCATAAGGGGGTGTTAAAAAAGAAGGCTGTGGTACTGCTAAGAAAACAAAAATAAGTTTCTGTTTGAGAAAATGAACTTTTGACCGTTTTCTTTCACAGCGCTTCAAATTTTTCCATCATAGCGATACCTGCGCTTGGAATTATGGTTGCACTGTCCCTTGTTGTCGCTGTCTTTGCCACAAGATACAGAAAGAAGACTGCAGTTGGTAAGTTAGAGAATTCAGAACCTTCCAATTTCAAATCAAAATGCAAACCTCTCAGCTTCTACTTGGACAAGGAGCAATGCTGAACATTTCCTCAGAGCTGGGCCCACTAAACTGGCCGAAACTTTGTCAAAAGAGGGAATCTTCAGGTCGGGGGGTTTCTGAGATAAACAGCCTTAGAATCTGAGAATCATACAGTGCAGAAGGCACTCTCGGCCAATTTAGTCTGCACCAAATTGAAGGAAACTCATAGTCTAACCAATGGTTACAAATTTTACTGAGGTAGTCTTCACCATGCCTTCCAGGTCAAAGCACAACCTCAAGGGAAGCTATTTTTTTTCTCTGTCTGCTTTAAGCGTATAAAATAAACAAAGTACACCCATTTAGTTTGTCACAGGCTCTTGAACAGCCTCAATGCTAGGGTCAATGGCTGTGAGGAACAGAGATTAATCCTAATACCAGATACAAAGAAAAAGAAAGAGTTAACATTTGTATAGCACCGTCTAGTTCTGAACATTCCAAAGTGCTTTACAGCTAATTGTCATAAATGTAGGAAATGTAACAAGGTCCAAAGAAAAACAGCTTCTCGTGAAGTTGTTTGAGGAAATGTTATTTGGCAGGATACTAGGAAACATTTACTCACTCATCTTGGGAATAGGTGAGCCTTAAAGGCAGACAGAGGTCTCAAATTTTCATCTCATCCAGAATGCAAATATCAAATGATGTTCCCCCACCCCCGCCTTAGTGGTGTATTGGAGTATCAGACTAGGCCTTTGTGCTTGACTTTATAAAGTGGGACTCGAATCTACAACCTACTGCCACAGAATGTTACCAACTGAGCCACAGCTGACACCTGCAGGAATCTCCACAGCAGTCACAGTAAAGCTGAACAATGAATAATAATATGCCTTGACCCCACAGATTTAAATAAAGCCTCAGAAAGAGAACAATATACAATGCAGCATGTACAAGAACCAAGTGTGCAAACAGCTAGTGCAAATATCATCTTCCAAACAGATGTGGGTGGAAACTTAAATGTGATGATAAGAATGAAATTCAAATACAGCATTTAATCATTACAGACATTACATTCAATGTTTTATTAACTAAATCAGTGAAATCGGTGTCATGAGTTCAAATCTCATTGCAATCAACAGTTTAATAGATAAGCTATTCCAAATGAAGTAGTTTCAGATTGTCGCCGGTTATATAATCTTTTAATTTGACTCCACTGGCATTAGGAGGAAATGAGTTAACTCAGTTGATTAGGCCAGTAGCTTACAATGCAGAGTGATACTAACAACAAGTAATAATAGCCACACCAATCAAGGTTAGTGTGAAGGAATATCCTTCTTAACCTTTCCCTTTGTCGAAGGTTTGTTGACTCTCAGGTTAAACTACAGCTGGTTGTATTTCTTTAATGGGAAAGTAGGATCCTGCTGACTTTGCCTCCATTGGAATTATCTAAGGATCTACTTTTATAAAACACAGTGGATCGGCTTACATAGAATGTTGCGATGACATAAATGTTCCTTGAGTGTTTAAAACAAGAGGGTTATAGGTTTCTCAAAATAACACACAGAGAAGTGCCATACACTGGTCTCAGTTTGTGTATACTGTCACTAAATATTGCAGAGAACAATTTCTGAACTTATGTGTCTGATTCGGTTTTTCCAATTTGACTCTTTATAGCAGGATATTTCATTTTAGTGAAAGTGTCTGCTACAAATACAAAACCATCAGGCAGATAATTAAAATATATAGGGATGGATTTTATAATACTTAATTCTTCAATCTATACCGTTCTTAGGTGAAAAAGAATTAAAACCTACCAAGGAAGATTCTAACCCCGTTTATACTGATCTGGTAAGAATTTCATACAGCACTTTATCTGACATTTCACATTTACTTATCCGCATTTCAAATGCCAGTTTATTTATGGATAGAAAACTAAATAAGATAATCCTCTAGATAGAAACCTAATTATTGTTCCTGCTGGCACTATAAAATAAAGAGAGAAAGTCCTTGAAATATTCAGCAGGTCTGGCAGTATCAGTTACAAAGAATCAGATTTTATAGACAGATTTATATTGTAGTCTAAGTGAGATGGCTGACAGTGAGATTCATGGGAGAATTAGACAACAAGGCCCATTTCATCATCAGGAATATCTTGCCCCATCTTGCATGCTTCTGAAAAGTTGACACAACAAGTTTCTCACCAGGCAGTGGTGAATTGCTAGTTAGACGGGATTATTGCTTATTGAACACTATGTTAGCAGTCTAATTAATAGCCTCAGAAACATTTGGCTTCCTATCTTGTCTAATGCTCCAAACAAGCTAGACTTTGAGAATTCTCCACATGAAGGCACCTGGTGACTTCAGCTTAACATTCGCTCCATTTTGAACACTGGGCACTGCCTCTTGAGCATATTCCATGGAGTCCAGTCTCACATATCCCTTTCTCCACAGACATTGGCATCCGATAAGTGCCAGTCTTCAGAACCCTCTTGGCAAATCGCTGATACGCTGACAGGTATTTCTTGCAGTTCAATGCTGTACCATGGGCTGTACCACCAACCATCATTGCAATGCTACAGCAAGGAAACTGTACTCTCAAGGATACGCAGCCAGCTCAGAGACTACACCAGGCTGCATCTCCAGGCTCTTCACTTGCTCCCATAATGCACACTCACTCTGAGCCAAACTGGATGCTCACACTTTGCATTGCTGTATCTTGTCTTTTTACATGCTACCCCGTCAGCCAGAGCTACCAGGCTCATCTTACTTCTGTCTTGCCGTACCATTGAGCACAGAAACAAAAGCAAGAGGTTTGTCATGATTGTCAAGTCAAGAGAGATAGCCTTTGGTCAGGGCTGTCCTGGCACAGTAAATCAAGTCCAGCTTCCGGTGCTAGTCCAGAGGCTTGGGTGCAGTCAGTCTCCTGCTCGGACGGTCAGAGCCAGGATCTTCTCCACATGGAGGGGTGAGGAGCTAAATGTCAAAAAGCTCACCAGTTTCCCTGCTGGATTGCGAGCTCTTTTCCTCCTGGAATGAGAAAGAGCCAGTTAAAGAAAACAAAAGGGGATAGCACAGTTACTACTTCAGCTGCTGGAGGGTAAGAATCTTTACTGAGTGATTGGGTCATGCAGAGGGTTACTGTTTGGGGGTTGAGATCGGTGAAAGCTAGTGAGGGAAGCTGTTGCAGACGGTATCTAACCTTGGCCTCCAGTGGCCCCTGATATCCCTGCTGCCTTCCTCTTGTCCCTTCCTCATTCATGTTTTGTTCTCAGTCACACTGACCCAGCCTTCTTCTGCCAACTTGTCACTCCACTATCTCTATGACCCACTGGTGCTTGAGCTGAACTAGGATTTACATTCTGACATAGCAGTTTGTAATGCCACAACCCCCAAAACAAGCTAACAGCTGCCGTGGGTAGAAGGCTTATAAAGAATGTGGATGAGTAGCTGAAGTGTCATAATATTCATGGCTATGGGTCAAGTGCTGAAAAATGAGACAAGTATACATATGTCAGTGCAGGCTCGAAGGGCTGAAGGGCCTCTTCTGTGCTGTATGATTGCATAGCTCAAAGATTGTAAAGCTGAGATCTTCTTAAGAGGTGTGAGGATGAGAAGCATTCAAAGGACAAAGGACAAACACTGAATGGACTTCAACATCCGATACCCCTGATATCATCTGTTCAGAAATTGAGTTCATGTCTTGGATGGGTTTCCAAACGTGACTTGACCCAAGCTTTCCACTTTCTTAAATTTCCAATCGAGATGTGATGGTTGCCTTCGAGCTTATTGTGTGAAGTGCTTCTTGGTTGTAACTGATTCCCTAATCCCAATGTGAGTGACAGCATCAATGGTTAGCATGGAGTAAAGTTAGAAAGCAGGTTTGACTGTCACATTCACACACTTCTACAGAAATAAGAAGCAGAGGGCTAACTGCTGTGACATTTTGGCTAAGTGCCAATTTTGTTGGGTTTCATGGAGGATTTCTATCCAGGATGGCTATGGAGTTCTCTCATGCTATCACATCAAACTTACCTCTTTAATTACCTGCTCCATGTCTATGGTCCCCTCTCATCCAATACTAGCCCAACTCCACCACTCACTGTAGCAATACTGACTGGCTACTACCTAGACATCCCACGAATGAACTGCCATCCCTGGTGTCAAGTGGTATTTCTGAAAAGATGCTGTGCATCTGGGCAAGTACAGCCTAGAGCTACCTTGCTTTGTCCACAACATTCAACCTGACATAGTAGATATGGAGAATTTGCTTCCCTACTTCACAGGGACTTAGAGATCCTAGGTGATAGGATACCATGGGAGAAGGGAGCCCTCTTTCCCCAAGACTGGTAGGCCATGGCACAACTCCAGAGCCTACCAACCTAGTCCCAGCTTACCACCCACCTCCCTGTAGGGACAAGATCAATGACATTCTCCACACTGTTAGGGTAAGTGCCACTATCTTCCCTCTGCCACCTCATCCCTCTGTCTCAGTTATCAGACCCACCTTCCACCAAGGCTCATACATTACCAAACTCACTATTGCATATAGCATCTTTCCTCATTCACTCTTATCCAGCCCAGTTCCCCCACACAACTAGCCCTGTATGCCTTTGAACTAACTACTCACGCACTCAGGACACCTTTCCCTCATTGCACCAGCACTACAGCGGTACCATCCAATTTCATCTCACTCAATCCTTCTCTTTTTCTCATTTCATGAGGGAACAGCTCAGAAGAGGTGTGAAAAAGGCAAGATGGTTGGGGGGGAGTTGCTTGACATTTGGCTTCTCAACCCCTATGAGGAGAGGAGTCTGGTTATAATTGCCCCAAGGGATGAACTGATCCTGCCCAAACCCTGGACTGACATTGGAAGCTGCCCATCTCTTACTGTGCCAAGACCCACTGACGAAACAGGGTCAACCTTGACATGACTGAGAACTACTCCCTTCTGATGTGGAGATATGGCCATGTAATTGAAACACTGTGGTAACTATGTTTGCTGTGTAGGCTGCTGGCACATAATGCAGGTATGAAATAGCATGGTGCCATACAGCAACATGTCCACTCACTTGTCTGATGACTCCTAACAACCATGACAAGTTGCCTGGCTTTGCGTCTGCACTAAAAGCCAAGGCAGGATATGGATGCTGTCAGTATCCAGGTAGGCTCAAAGTGCATGAGCACTAGGACAGCAAGTGAGAAACCGTGCAATTCAGCCTGCTCAAATCTTTAAGCTCCCTTCTGGTTCCATAGTGCAAAGTATCCTTGTGATAGCATTTCAATAATAGTTACCAGTGCACCGTAAAGTGCAGCATGACAGAGCAGCAGGGTACCTTAAGTTCGCCACAGAAGGTATGGTGAGGCTGACAGTTGTCAAATTCCAGTGTCTGTGGATGTGAGGTGCATGCGGTTGATGGACTGAAGAGTGTCCTTAGGCATTGATGCCAGGTGTCCACTGGGCTGTAGGGGCAAGCGACGAGCTTGAGTTGCCAGGCACTCACTCTGACTTCCTTGTCGGGAATTCTTGATCTCCAGTTTCCAACTGCAGGTGGCAGGATAGGATCCTGCGTAATAAGAGATGGAACTTGCAGTTAATGAGGGAATGAAAGATAAAATAATCCCCATTCGTAGGCTCATGCCACTCCTTAATGAGAATTTCGTTTCAATGTTTTGAAGTCTGCTGGAGAATGTGAGTTAGAATGATCCTGTACCAAAGAGGCATTTTGGCCCATTGAGTCCATACCAACAAAGCTACACTAAATCTACACTAGTCCTACTTTACAGTATTAAGCCCATAGCCTTGGTTGCTCTCAACATGATGGAGGGCTCATTCGATTTCTCTCAAGATTCCTTTAGATATCTCTTTGTAGCCCATGCCATTCAGGGCTGTATAAAATTCCACCCTCAGCTCACTTTTCCTATGTTTCAGTTTGCTAACCTTTCATTGAGGTTTAACAGGTCTTACTACAGAAAGCTCTTATTCACTCACCTAATTATTCCAAATTCTCATTAAATTATGGAAGAGGATAAAACACAAAGAAGTGTATAATTTAATAATTCTTTATCAATCACAAGTTTTGCATTTTGTTCTGTTTGAAATCAGGTCTGACAATGACAATTTTTTCATTTCTTAAAAGTCTTTCAGAGATTATGGTGAAGATATCACCTATGACATAGAAACAAGCAAATCCCTCAGTTGGACACAAGACTTTCCTACTTATATTTGTGAAAAGCAAAACTATGATCAGAAGGAGGCCATCTAATTAACAAGTACAGCTAATTCAGGAGAATGGGTTCAATGATCTACACTTGGATTTCAATATTGCTTGTCTTATCAATACTTTATGTTCTCATAACTAGCATCATAAAGACAGTCTGAAGGTTTCATTCTAATCAATGTTTTCATCCTCATCTACAGTTTCAGTTCTGTTGCCTGGGGGGGTCTGCAAGAAATGCTGAGATTGTTGCAGTCATTAACAGACTGTTGCCTCGCAGTCCTTTGTCTATTACTAGTAAATCCTTAATAAAATAGACTAAAGTCTATGCTCAAATTCCAGACAGAGAAATACCACATGGACAAATTGTATACTCATCCAGTGATACCCCTGACAGTGATTTCTATGTAAATTGTCTCCTCCTGCCTTTATAAATTCATTTTTATAAAACCATTGTGTTATGTCATCTTTATCGGATGTATCATGCCATTGATTATGTCTATTATATCAATTGTACACACGTCAGGTTAATTGCACATCCACAAATATAGTGTTAGGATGAGACGGAATGTCAACCTGTTAGATATTTTACCAATAAACTGTCACCTAAACATTGCAAGGTCAGATATTTGGTGACAATCTTTACGTGAATGTACATTGAATATACAGCGATGAAATGATACTCGGAAGGCATGTCAACTAATATGTTTTACATAGTCAGTTTTTATGGAAAGTTACTGTCTTAAAATGGACAATCATTGGGGTAAAGTCACAAAGTACTTGCAATTAGTATGATCACAGCTGATGTTGTAGCTGAACAAGTCAGATATCAGGTTGAAACCTGGCTTGCTAAATCATATTTAAGGTTTTTGTTTTGGTTCTAACAAGGTGGTCTTTCACTGGAGCAAGAACGTGCAATTCTGAAGATTTGATTTTAACAATAAAACAACTTTTTATGGACAGAATTGAAGATAAAATAAAATTGAACATAGTATTTAGATTTAACATGTGTTTAAAGATTTCAAAACACATGGCACAGCACAGTCTCATTTATCCCAACAGTACTCCCTTACAGCACTCAAACACCAGAGAGAATTCCTCTCTATTATACATACAGTTTAACTTATCTGTGGTCACTAACCCCAGTGTTGATGATTTGATAGCTTCTTCCTTGATTCTTCAAACAAATGAGCTTAGACTTTCTCAGCTTCATGTAAACCCTTCGGGGTTTTACTTGAACACTTCTGATCGGGAACTGTTAAACTCCTAACACTGAAGTAACCTATTTATTAACAATTCTAAAGCATCTTACGTTCTGAGGAGTAACTGTTTCATACATCCAGTTCCAGCCAAGACATTTGAAAACTGAAAAATCTGAAGCCCAATGGCTTTTTTCAAGCTATCAGCCTTTCCCCTAATCAAAAGAAAAAATAGTTGCCACAACTCAATAGGGCAAGTGTGCTGATACTTGAACCCCACTATTCCCAGAGTTGTCACAAAAATTAAAAGTTTAACCAAATAGACTCAGATTCACTGAAAACACTGATCAGGCCTCTCTACTTAACAAGAACTAAAATTTATTGCTAGTAAGTCAATTCCAAACATGGGCAAATAAAATTATTAATTACCAACATATAAATCTTACTAGCTAAAATTCTAACCCTGTATTTAATCCTTAAACACATATCCAGACAGACTCAATAAGCAAACAGGCAGAGAAGTTAAAGGTAGAGGAAAGAAATCTGGGAAAAAGCAGATCAATCCCAGGATTGAATGGGATATCCGTTTTGCTTCTTCCAAGTCCTTCAGTTCTCTGAATACTTTACCTCCATATCCTTTCAATTTTTGATGATGACGCAGAGCATTTAGCACATGAATTTTTCAGTCACTGCTTGGAGGCAACAGCTTTCAGTAACTGGTAGGAGAGAATAGCTAGCACTCTTTCAGGTTTTAGTTATTTCACTGCAAGTTGCTCACCTGCTTTGCAGCCAATCAGCGAATTAATGGCCTGCTGATAGTATCATGCCCCTGCAATGGGTCCCGATTGCAAAAATGAAGCTTACACCAATCTCCCAAAGCCATGGCATTCTAGGCTTCTACCTCCACTGCTTGAACAAAGCAACAGTGTAAACACAACTCAAAATGAATTCCAGTAAGAGACATTGGGAACTGCAGATGCTGGAGAATCCAAGATAATAAAGTGTGAAGCTGGATGAACTCAGCAGGCCAAGCAGCATCTCAGGAGCACAAAAGCTGACATTTTAGGCCTAGACCCATCTGAAGAAGGGTCTAGGCCCGAAACTTCAGCTTTTGTGCTCCTAAGATGCTGCTTGGCTTGCTGTGTTCACCCAGCTTCACACTTTGTTATCTCAAAATGAATTCCAGTAACTTGTTTTTAAAAGTGGAGCAGCTCCTTCTGCCAATTTTGTTTTAGAGAAGAATTTTCTTTTTGCTATTTTGGTCCTTAATCACAAATAAAGAAACAGAAAAAGATATGGTTTTTATATCAATATCTGACTGACTAAATTGAAAGCCCAATGTACACCTGTTTCCTTTGTCCTGTCACAGAAACTTCCCTAATGGAAACAAAAGCTCATTGCACAGCTCACTCTCTCTCTCTCTCTCTCTCTCTCTCTATCTCTATCTCCTGCTGCTGCTTTTAAAAGAAATCACCGAATCACCGAAGAAATCACAGAAATGCTGGCACTTTAATTCTTAAACCTCAGGCACACAGAAAACACATATTCCACAGGTTCAGAATCCAGACTCAAACATAAATTATTACAATATAGATAAATAACACATCTCATAATGCACAAGGTGTAATATAAGATGGTCCTGTAAACAGCCGCACTGAACAATGAAAGTACTCTATGACGGTAGAAGCACCCACCTTAATATTCACAATGGAGCTTTAAAGGAATTTTTTTTAACTTTACAGTTCCTCCACTATAGAAATAGTAGAACTCATGGTGAAAATTTTTAGCCTTCTGTAACAAACAACTTGTTGGTTCAAATTTTTTTTTGATTTCATGTGCTGTCGATCAGGTGGCCTTGTGGTGTTGGGCCAGAAACTCAGGGTTCAAGTCCGATGTCGGGAATTGTTAACTATAAAAGATGCAATTGTTACATGCCCATATGGGTTGATAGTCTTCCTGGAAATCCTTCCAATATGCCATTGGCAGCATTGCCTGGTTAACCATCCTGCAGAAGGCAATGCCAAACCACTGATGTATTTTGCCCATAAACATGGATCAATGCAACAAAAATCCCTGGCCCAAACTTTAGAAAATTGAGGACAAAAGAAAAGACAGCTCTTTGATCAAACAATATTTATCATGTGTGGTACGTATCTATTTGATCTGTAACTAGTATCGAGATGACTGTGGTACCCAATGATCAGCTCTGATAAACCTGACATAATTAAGGCTGATTATGAGCGCAGAGAAAGAAATTACCATCCTATACCCAACTATGTTCACATTTCCTCTATTAATGAAGTAGGCCATGCCAATCGACAACAAGATCTGAACGACAACCATTTGGTAACGTTAACACTACATAACCCTCATTCAATGAGGTAACCACACATAGCATGTCTTCCATGGTACTAACACTGCTAAATCCCCATCATCATAAATCAGTAGATTAACTACTTTTACAATCGAAGGCCATATGTTCAGCGTGGGTGAAAAGTTGATTATTCCTGAGCCTTGATGCTCCATTAAGCAGCTATAAATTTCAGCCTACAGGATACTCACAGCTTGTTCAGGCAAACAAAACTGCAACAAATACTAAAGAGGCTCAATGGACTCCAAATCAGAGCAGACTTTTTGATCAGTGCCTTGGTTACTTCAAAACCTTTTTTCTTTATACAGAAGATTTGGAACTTGATTTATGAGATAAATCTCAGCATTATATCTTAACAGAAAGCCACTTTGGCTAAGTTTAAACAGTTACAGATTTCAACCACCAAAGCAAACAGATCAACTCTTAATTGGATCAAGTACCAAAGACCTGCAATAAAGTTTGATGGGTCAAGTCACAAGGTGTGGTCACTCACAATCTGTGCCTGAGACAGTGAGAGTTTTTTGACCAGTTCAAGGTTAACTCGTTCTACCCTTGACTGATACTCATTTGGGAAGAGCAGAAAGTGGTTTTGAGATTATGAGAGAGGGAGAAGGACGCAAGATCAGACGGCCTGCGGGAGTCGGAGTGCATATTCATA
Organism: Stegostoma tigrinum; assembly: GCF_030684315.1. Classification (NCBI taxonomy): domain Eukaryota; kingdom Metazoa; phylum Chordata; class Chondrichthyes; order Orectolobiformes; family Stegostomatidae; genus Stegostoma; species Stegostoma tigrinum. Next base: position 12,220,573 of record NC_081374.1, read on the forward strand.
AATTCCTTCATGTGGCAGGGCAAGGTAACAAGACAGCTATGAGATCCTTGAGTTGGCAAATTGGAGCATTAAATACAAAACACAGAGTTATACTGAAGCTTTACTAATCACTGATTCGGTTTCCAATTAAAGGGAGGAACTGGAATAGTGATATCATTGCTAGTTTATTAATTCAGAACTTAAATAATGTTCTAGAGTACCAGGCTTTGAACCTTGGCCATGGTGGCATTTGAATCCAAAATCTGGACTTAAGTGTCGAATGATGATCGTTAGCTGACCAGCTCTGATGAACAGTTACCCCGACTTGAAACGTTAGCTTGCTCTCTCTCTCTTTAGATGCCGCCTGACCCACCATGATTTACAGCTTTTTTGTTTTCAGTAATATTTCCGGTGGAGTTTTAAGCCTGTTAATTTCAATGTCTTGGATGTCAGTTTACTTGTATGGCATTTCGCTGCCCCCCCACCCCAACCCCACACCCCGCCTTCATTACAGTATGTAAGTATGATGTACAGCTCTACCTTCTACCTCTGACAAACAGTACGAAGAACAACAAATTGACACTGATGCAGCAGGAGCAACAGTTGCATTTGCCTTTTTCTCTACCGTAAGATACCTGATCAAGCAAAAGAGATAACAGAGAGGTCCAGCTCCGTGAGGGCAGGAGCTCAAACCATGGTCTACAGGCAGAGGATCATTGTCTCAATGCGTCAGAGCACTAATGCCTAAGGGAGTTCAGATTATCTCAGCATGCCATTGCTGTCATTCACAGCCGCCTGCAACAATCCCTTCTTCCCATTGGGCCAGATGGGCTGTTAAAATGGATCTCACTGAAGGAAAAGCACTCCCTAGCCACCACCTCACTCAGTTCTCTATCTGTCCCCGAACTTGTGGCTTCCTTTCTCCTGCAAAATTAGAGATAAATGAGGGCTAGGAATACTGGGTGTGAATAAGAGAGACGCTGGCAGAGAATCACAGTGAAGCATAAGTGCAAAAAGTTGTAGGATAGTTGGGGTGTTCAGGTGTGGAGATGAGATATCCAAACAAAGAGAAATGTATGATGCTGTAAACTGTGCTCTCCTGCAGAGGACAGCACAGGGAGTCCTGAGAATGTCAAGATGTGGCACTTGGCAATTGAAAGTGTTAGTCAAAGCAAATGACATTTAGGAAGGACAGAAAGCTGGGAAGAGTGGAGGAGTAGATCAGTTAATTAAGGGTGATTTTTGTGGAGTAAATGCATGGCCTTAAGGTCTGGAGATCAGGATGTAGGATCAGTTTTGACAGAGATGAGAAATAGTAAACACAAGGAATTTCATATGATAAAGGAGTAGCACTCTAACAGATCGTGAATTTCAATAAACCTGTTGGACTAAAACTTGCTGTTGTGTGATTTCTGAATAAAGATAAGAGGTTATTTTGGACAATAGTTTATAGGCCCCTGACTGTAACCATGCTCCAGGATGGAGTATACAGGATAAACATTATAGGTTCTGGAGAAGAAGATATGACAATAACTGTGACAATCACTTACTATGGATACCATAAATGACTTGTCTGAAGGGACTGACTGTAAAGATTTGTAGGAAAGTAATTACTAAGAGGACATAAGGAGTATGGAGAGAGAGCTAGGGATCAGTTCAGTGAGTGGGAAAACGTTTGGCAAATGGACTAACATGTGGAATAATGTGTACATATTCACTTTGCAAGGAACATTAGAAAAGCAGCGTCACATTCCAATGGAGAGAGCTCACAAGACTCTCAGGTACAGATGGATTGGGGATGTCCTGAGATATGAATGAGAAAAGGTTGGAATATGGATCCAGCAAGTGGTTATGAATTGAATGTTTTGATTTTTTCAAAGGGAAGCGGAATATCAAGGCAGGGATGGTTTGCCTTAGTTGTAAAGAATATAGCTGAGACCATGCCTGCAATATTGTGTTCAGTTTTTTTCTCTCTATTTAGTAAAGGATACGGATGTGCGACAAGCAGTTCAGAGAAAGCTCACTCAACTGATACCTGACATGTGGAAGTGTGGTTATCTTATGGGGAAATGCAGGACAGTTGGGATTCCAAACAGAAACAGACAGCTCACAGTATTGCCCCTCTCCTTCCAAAGAGCTCATGGATCTTTCAGCTCAGACAGTACAATTGAAAGGACCGATCTCTGGGTTTTGTTCAATTTACTAACTGTGAGAGATATTTCCCATGTTCTATTGTGTGTACAATGCTCAATAACTCTCAATCTGACCACAAAGTAAACAATCACACTATGCTCACACAACTCACATGAATTCAATACTTAGTTGGATGATTTTTTTGGAGAGGAGTAGAGTTCATTAAGCCCGGTATGACTATAATTTAAATTTATTCATTAGCTTCAAGTATAAATAATTTGGTACTGAATTAATTATAGTTCCTTGTTTAATCAGATACTTTCTAATGAGGGAATGAGCTATAATCCGTTAGCTGCTCTTTGCTGATCTGGCTGACCTCTGTATCAGTCACGTGCTACACTCGGTTTCAGGCCCAATCATTTAAACCTTTCTTTCATATGCTTACAAATATTTCACGTCAGTCCAAAAGCTCAAGGACTTTGCAAGTCGCCCAGAAAAGCAGCAACTAACCCACCCCAAAATGAAATGACTTACTCATAAACTGTTACTGAAAGAACCACTGGTGCCATTCCAGTGTGAGAACATTGGCTTTTGGGCTTCAGTTTATACTTGTCAACAGAATAGTTGGTTGGCCTGAAGATTTTTGGTTTAAATTGGAAATCTATGATTGGATGAATCAAATACTCAGTTCATGCAAAATATTTATATTCATTTAACAGTTATTTTATAACCTCATCCACAACTAAATTCACATGGGATTCGGGGAAGGCTGACTTGATGGATAAAAAAAACTGGCTTGGTCACAGAAAACAGAGGGTATCGATGGAATGGTGTTTTTCAGAATGGAGACCGGTAACTAGTGTTATTCCTCAGGTATAAGACTTAGGTCCTCTGTTGTTTGTAGTATGTATAAATGATCTGGAGGAAAATGTGAGTGGTATAATTAGTAAGTTTTCAGATAACCTGAAGATTGTTAGAGTTACTGAATTGTAAAAGGATATAACTGGATATGGATAGATTGGCAACTTGGGGACAGAAGTGAGAGATGGAGTTTAATCCAGACAAATGTGAGGTGATGAACTTTGGAGGATCAAATTTAGGTGTGCATAGTACTGTTAATGGCAGAACCCTTAGGAATATTAACATACAGACGGATCTGAGTGTATAGGCCAACATCCCTAAAATTGGCAACACAGATGGCCAAGGTGATTAAGAAGGCATATGGCTTCATTGGCTAGGACATGGGGTATAAGAGTTGCCAAACCATGTTACTGCTATATAAAACCGTTGGTAGGCTGCTTTTGGAGTATTGCATGCAGTTTTGGTTGTCACATTACCAGAAGGATGTGGAAGCTTTGGAGAGATGCAGAGAAGGTTCACCTGGATGTTGCCTGGTCTCGAGGGCACTGGCATTGAGGAAAGGTTAAAAAGACTAGGATTGTTTTCACTGGAAATATGACAGCTGAGAGGACACATGGTAGAGGTCTACATAATTATGAGAGGCATAGATAGGGTTGATAGTCAGTGCCATTATTTTAGAGATGAAGTTTCAATGACAAGGGGGCACAGGTTGAAAGTGAGTGGGCAAAAGTTTAAGGCAGATGTGCGAGGGAAGTTTTTTACACAGACAGTGGTAGGACTCTAGAATGCACTGCCAGAGGAGGTGGTGGATGCTGGCACATTAGCAACATTTAAGAGGCATCTGGATGGTTACATGAATAGGGAGGGAACAGAGGGATACAGACTGAATAAAGTCGGAAGGCTAGCTTTTTAGTTTAGTCAGGGCATGATGATCGGCACAGGCTTGGAGGGCCGAAGGGCCTGTTCCCATGCCGTACTTCTCTTCTGTTTCCAAATGTCACATTGAACTGAGGTGTGGGAGGTGGCACCTAAAAGTGTCTGAGCTTAGCCAAAGTGTGTTGTATTGTACAATCTGAAGCATTAGACCTGTTGACTTGGATGTACACGCGTGAAATTGAATCTCCCCTGAATCTAGGAACATGAAACAATTTGAGAGAAGCCAAAATCTCACCATTTAAACCAGGCTAACTCCACCCATCCACACAGATGTGGGTTTTTGACAAGTATCTCTTGAAGTGCCTCACCTTTGAAGGACGCTCAATTCATTCATCCTCATCGGTTCCAGTGCTTTAGATTCATTTCTAAATCTGTTCTCCAGCCAAATAAGGGAAGGATCAACTGGATACTTTGGACACAGAATGGAAATGAAGCCAATTTCCACGTTAAGATGGGTCAGAAGATTCATTAAGTCATGCAAGAAAGTCCAAAATATTTCACCTTGTATTTAGAAGTTATTTCACGATATTTTACGATTTCACATTTTAATACAATCTGAAAGGCTTTGTAAACTCTCCATTAGAGTCACTTCTCAATATTTTTACAACTGAGGTTGGAGAGGTCACAGTCACTCTCGTCCTAATACTGCACAACTCACAGGACAAAATAAAAATAAATTTTCCAGTTCCCATGACATCTAGTTATCCATATCAGTCAAAGATCAATCAAGTTTCTTAATAAACACAATCGTTGATCTTTTGTGAAATGAAACTTATTCAACAATGATGCAATAATTGGTTAACATTCACAGTCAGTACAACAGATATACATGCTTAACTCTCTAAATATCCCCTAACTACAGACACAACATACTCACACTCATACAGATACACTCACACTCTGGAAAATAGAAAATAAAACAGATTTCTCTGCGAGGGATTGGTTCACTGAAAACTAAACACTTTGGCCAAAGGATTATTCGAAGGGAAAAGCTCAGGATGCTTCAGAGTCTGTTGTTCTGATATTCTGGCAAGTGTGCTCATGTCATTAATCACATATAATTGTAACAGAGATAATGGGAACTGCAGATGCTGGAGAATCCAAGATAATAAAGTGTGGAGCTGGATGAACACAGCAGCCCAAGCAGCATCTCAGGAGCACGTCAGCTTTTTGGCTCCTGAGATGCTGCTTGGGCTGCTGTGTTCATCCAGCTTCACACTTTATTATCATTAATCACATATGGTTGTCTCAGGGTCCTTGCAGCAACTGCATGCCCAAGAAATACAATGTTCAGATGATTTTTTTTAAATCGTTCTTTCAAAAGTACAATCATGCTACATCATGATCTGAAATAGAGATTTGTTATTCAGAAATTAGAGTCGTCAAGTCTTACTGCATGGAACCAGACTCTTCAGTCCAACTAGCCCATGTCAACCATGTTCCAAAACTAAGCTAGACCCACCTGCCTGTATATGGTCCATATCCCCCCAAACCTTTCCTCTTCATTTATTTTCCAAGCTTCTTTTAAATGTTGTAACTACAGCTGCATCCAGCATTTCCTCTAGCAGTTAATTCCACGCACTAGACATGTCTGTGAAAAACATTTGCCCCTCATGTCCTTTTTAAATCTTCTTCCTCTCACCTGAAAAATACACCACCAAGTTTTGATCTCACCATCTCACTACCAATGGATGTTTGCTATTCATCTTATCGATGCCACTCATGATTTCATAAATCTTTTTCTGGTCACCCCTCAAACTCTTATGCTCCAGTGAAAAAAGTGCCAGCCTATTTTTATAAATCAAACCATCCATTCCTGGCAACATCATGTTAAATCTCTTCTGTACCACCTCCAGGTTAATTATATCTTTCCCATATCAGGCTGACCAGAACTGCGCGCAATATTCTCCAGAACAGGCCTCACCAATGTCTTGTACAACCACAACATTATGTCCCAAATTCTATATTCAAAGGTCTGAGCAATGAAGGTGGGGAGACCAGCTGGGCTGCTTTATCTTTGTAAGCTTTCCTCCAAACTAGCTGGTTCTCATCAAGCTTCCCATCATGTCGATTTGCTTTTTTGCAGGCTTCTCTCTAATTAAGCCAGATAAAATAAGCATCTCTCCTAGTCAGTCACTGATCAAAACAGCCCAGCAGGGTAAACTGCAATGCACACCATTATCAACAGTCTTGTTATTACTTGGGAGCCTTATTGAAAGAAATCTCCAATGTCAAGTGTGCTATCCATGTCCTATTTTCCAGAAGCCACTTTCAAGTGAGACCACAAAACTTAAAATAAGTTACATTTTCACAATACTCGAAAATTTTGAACATCTGAATAAGCCTAAATATAAAGCAACTTCATGACAATAAGATGATACCTTATTCTTTTTTACAATTTGAAAATATTAGTAATGTTTCCAAAAATTGTATCAATTATTTCTGTAACAAAAGGTAATTAGCTTTTACTTGTATATTCAGGAGCAAGTTGTATTCTTTGCAATTGTCACAAATTACACAATTCAAGAAAATAACTCAATCCTAGTTTGCATTAACCAGCAATAACTCCTGTAAAAATATGTTTCATTCTGCTTTTGAAATATAATATAGTAATTGGGTTAATTCCCATAAATATGTGGAGGCGGGTTCGGGTGCATGTGGAAAGTTCCATCATGGAAATTCCAAATCACAGCCACATTCTGCCTACCAACAACTGTCACCGGGACTGATTGCCTGTGAACTGGGAACTGTCACGCAGCTATCTGATGAGTCATGTAAATTTTCAACTTGACAATTAAATTTTGTTCCAATGAATGATTCAGCTTTTAAGCACCAGCCGACCTATTTCCTAGATTGTGTGGAGGCTGCGGCCCTCACGCAGGTATGTGCACAAAACATCTTCAGTGAACTTAACAGGCTGGGAAACCTTCGAAAATGGAACAGAAGTCATGGCCAGGTAAGAAACTACTGTTCACAGCACTGCATATCACAGAGGGTCTCAGTGAATGACAGATGATTACCAACACCTTTGAAAGAACCGACTTCCTGTATGATCATAGGGCTTAAAATTAGCCCATTTGGTTTTCGGCATGGAGAACTTCATGAATGCTTGTATCTTTGCTGTTTTTCTCAGTGCTTCGCCTTATCCTACTGCATACCTGAGGTAGGTTACTCAAACCTTTGCATATTCACATTATGGTGGTAACCACCAAATCAACTGAATGTAGTCTCCTGAACAACATTTCCAGTTGTTACAAGTAGTCCTCCCAAGTATCATGGTACACTACCTGGCTATTGCCTGGTTCATCATCCTCTAGAAAGTTGCTGAAGGATTTTTTTTTGACAGAACGACGTCAATCAGCATTGGAAAAGGCCATCTCGAATGTTAAAAGCTAATATTGTTTAGTACTGGCTGTTAAATATAGTTACTGGTATCACCTGAGCAAATCTGTTTTTGTCGGAAATTTGGCATGGTCAACCCTATCAATACTATCTGCCAAGTGAGGAATTGGGTGGAACTGTATTTTCAGAATCCCTACAGTGTGGAAACAGGCCCTTCAGCCCAACAACCCCACACCAACCCTTGGAGCATCCCAACCAGACCCATCGCCCTATAACCCACCTGAGCTACACATCCGTGAACACTCTGGGCAATTTAGCATTGCAAGTCCACCCAGCCTGCACATCTTTGGACTGTGGGAGGAAACCAGAGCACCCAAAGGAAACCCACACAGACACAGGGAGAACGTGCAAACTCCACACAGACAGTCACCTGAGGGTGGAATCAAACCCGGGTTCCTGGCGCTGTGAGGCAGCAGTGTTAACCACTGAGCCACCGTGCCGCCACAACTGTGCCTTTGTTACTGCATTGGCCTTTGCATATTTGATATAAATCTGTTGAACAATCAGCATTAGGTACTAACGGTACAGATGCTTTGACTGGATTCAGTTGGATTCTGTGATTATAGAAACATACCAAGCATCATGAAAAGAACTGTTTGAACAGGCAGTAATTGATGTTCAGGTTGCAGATGATTGAGAGCTCAGGGTGTGTCCTGATACAGCTTTTGTTGGCAACAAGAAGTTGATTGGTCTATTGTGACGATCCTGTCACTTTGAAAAGATTATTTTGTCCTGGGTGTTTTTGAAGAGAAGTTGTAAAGGCAGAGGTGTCAAAGCGGTTAGGAAGCGATACAATGGAAGGGAATAGTCAGTTCTCCCAGTTCAAGCTTCCTAGCTTTTCTTTTGGCTATAGCAGTCACAAGATGTTTAAGTACTACAGGGTTGCCAGCTTCAGTAAAGGATTCCTAACTGACTTCCTCGGAGATCTCTCTGGATGTTGTTCCTTCCTGCCTGTAAGAATCTGTTTGAATTCACTCCCTTCCCAAGGGGTGTGTTAATGGGATGTTACAATATTGGAAAAGTTAATTAGTTAATTATTTGGTTAAGTTTTGCAATAGTTACGCTATTCTAAATTCTGTTTTATTTTGCTCATATTCCAGCTGTAGTGTTTAAATAAATTCTGTTTTGCTTAAAGCTGAGTATTTTGGCCAGTTGCATCACACCTGGAGCAGCTACTTCGCATCAACCTTTAAAAATAAAACAAAAGTTAGTGTCTGGACTATCTTCTTAGAGTCATAGAGTCACAGAGATATACAGCACAGAAACTGACCCTTCGGTCCAACTTGCCCATGCCGACCAGATACCTTACATAAATCTAGTCCCACTTGCTAGCATTTGGCCCATATCCCTCTAAACCCTTTCTATTTAAGTACCCATCCAGATGCCTTTTAAATGTTGTAATTGTGCCAGCCACCCCACTTCCTCTGGCAGCCCATTCCATACACACACTACCCTCTCCATGAAAACCTTAACCCTTAGACACATTTTAAATATTTCCTCTCTCAACATTAACCTGTGCCCTATAGTTTTGGACTCCCCCACCCTGTGTAAAAAGCCCTTGTCTATTTACCTTAACCAAGCCTCTTATGAATTTATAAACTTCTATAAAGTCACCCCTCAGCTTCTGATGCTGCAGGGAAAATAGCCCCAGCCTATTCAGACTCTCCCTATAACTCAAACCCTCCACCCCTGGAAACATCCTTGTAAATCTTTTCTAAACCCTTTCTAGTTTCACAACATCCTTCTTGAGAGCAGGGGTCCAGAATTGCATGCAATACTCCAAAAATGGCTGAGCCATGTCTTTCCAACTCCTATGTTTGTATATTTGATATAAATCTATTGAACAATCAGCATTAGGTACTAATGGTACAATGGAAGTACAGATATTTTGACTGGATTCAGTTGGATTCTGTGATTAAAGAAACATACCAAGCGTCATGAAAAGATGCTGACCAGTAAAGACAAGTGTGCCAAAAATATTTTGAGGAGATCTGACCTGACCCATAACATTATGGGCTAGTGACCAATTGCCAGTAACACAGGTTGTTTTGACCTGCCAACAATTGTTAGATTGGTTTTCAAGTTGCTCATTAGCTTGAGGCTGTGAACAGTTACAGAGAGAAACAGGAGTAGTCAATTCTTCCCCAGCTTGAGAGGGGTCTCTCTGTACTCTTCAGTCAAATCTCATTGCATACCAGAAGAAAATCAGCTCTTGTTTTTTTTGCCAGTCATTGGCACAAGCTGAAACTTTTAACCGATAGAGATATTTTGAGAATGAACAGACCACCTTGTGCGTCTTATCAACCAATGGTATCAATGAGAGAACTGAAGCAACATGCTGGCCAGGAGAAGAGTCATAAACATCATCTTGATGACAAAACTCAGGTTAAAAACTATGGATAATAAAATGTGAGGCTGGATGAACACAGCAGGTCAAGCAGCATCTCAGGAGCACAAAAGCTGACGTTTCAGGCCAAGACCCTTCATCAGAGAGGGGGATGGGGTGAGGGAACTGGAATAAATAGGGAGAGAGGGGGAGGCGGACCGAAGATGGAGAGAAAAGATGATAGGTGGAGAGGAGAGTATAGGTGGGGAGGTAGGGAGGGGATGGGTCAGTCCAGGGAAGACGGACAGGTCAAGGAGGTGGGATGAGGTTAGTAGGTAGGAGATGGAGGTGCGTCTTGGGGTGGGAGGAAGGGATGGGTGAGAGGAAGAACAGGTTAGGGAGGCAGAGACAGGTTGGACTGGTTTTGGGATGCAGTGGGTGGAGGGGATGAACTGGGCTGGCTTTGGGATGCAGTGGCGGAAGGGGAGATTTTGAAGCTGGTGAAGTCCACATTGATGCCATTGGGCTGCAGGGTTCCCAAGTGGAATATGAGTTGCTGTTCCTGCAACCTTCGGGTGGCATCATTGTGGCACTGCAGGAGGCCCATGATGGACATGTCATCTAAAGAATGGGAGGGGTAGTGGAAATGGTTTATGACTGGGAGGTGCAGTTGCTTATTGCGAACCGAGCGGAGGTGTTCTGCAAAACGGTCCCCAAGCCTCCGCTTGGTTTCCCCAATGTAGAGGAAGCCACACCGGGTACAATGGATGCAGTATACCACATTGGCAGATGTGCAGGTGAACCTCTGCTTAAAATGGAAAGTCATCCTGGGGCCTGGGATAGGGGTGAGGGAGGAGGTGTGGGGGCAAGTGTAGCATTTCCTGCGATTGCAGGGGAAGGTGCCGGGTGCGGTGGCGTTGGAGGGCAGCGTGGAGCGGACAAGGGAGTCACGGAGAGAGTGGTCTCTCCGGAAAGCTGACAAGGGTGGGGATGGAAAAATGTCTTGGGTGGTGGGGTTGGATTGTAGATGGCGGAAGTGTCGGAGGATGATGCGTTGTGTCCAGAGGTTGATGGGGTGGTATGTGAGGACTAAGGGGATTCTCTTAGGGTGGTTATTGAGGGGGCGGGGTGTGAGGGATGAGATGCGGGAAATGTGGGAGACACGGTCAAGGGCGTTCTCGACCACTGCAGGGGGGAAGTTGTGGTCCTTGAAGAACGTGGACATCTGGGATGTGCAAGAGTGGAATGCCTCTTCCTGGGAGCAGATGCGACGGAGGCAAAGGTATTGGGAATAGAGAATGGAATTTTTGCAGGGGGGTGGGTGGGAGGAGGCGTATTCGAGGCAGCTGTGGGGGTCAGTGGGCTTGAAGTGGACATCGGTTTCTCGGCAGTAGCCTAAAATGGAGACAGAGATGTCTACTGTGGTTGAGATCAGCCACACTTCACTTCACTGTTGTCGTGACGACGAATTCAGTATGTGATTTGTGATCTAATAATGACTGAGGAAGCACCTACAAACATAATGAGGAACGCTGTAGATGACCAATGAATCCTTCCAGATTGCCAAAGAGGAACTGGTGAACCTTAGTTTGAAGCAGGAAATGATAGTTATAAATGGGTCTCAACTGATTCAAACACAGCCTTCCTGGCAGACAATATCGGGACAGCGAAATTTCACCCAACAGAAACATCCGAAGCATTGACAGCAATTGTGTTTTTCATTCTTATCTCTGTATCATGTAAGTTTTCATTAAGACCACAACCTTTACTATGATGAAAATGTACTTTGGTAATCAGAGCTGAGAAAGGCCAGAAATGGTTCCTGACACAGTCATCAGTCGGATTGTTGAGATGAATTAATGCAAAATCACCGACAAATTCTTTAGAAAGTTGTTACTGTGGTTGAGATCAGCCTGCTTCTCCAGCACCGCCAGCCTGGTTTTGCCTGGTTTGCTTCTTTCTGTGGGACCCCATTGCACCCGAATGTTTCTGTCCTGTCTGAAAGGAGAGTTCTTTGTCAGTGCAAACACAGGAAAACACACTGCACGCTGTTTTAGAGACAAAATAAGCTCCAGATGCTGGAATCCAAGGTACACAAAGAGGAAGCTGGAAGAACCCACAGGCCAGGTAGCATCTGGAGGAAAGGAGCAATAAATGTTTCAGATATTACTCTTCAGGGGGATCCAATTGTGTTTGTCACTGAAATAAACAATTTGTAGCGTGGGTTAATCCCAAAAGGTTGACTGCACCTTTCACCTAGATGCTGTCTGTCCTGCTGTGTTCTTCCAGCCTGCTCTTTCTCTACCTTGAACTGCAAGCTTTTCTTTGAAGTAGCACCTAAAACCACCCAAAGTGCTTCAGAGAAGGGAGGGCTAGAGTGCAACAGTGTTATTCTTCAGTGTGCTATCCAAAGGCTCAGGCTCAAACCCCACAATGGTGGATGGAGTCATTTGAACTTTACAAATCTGAATATCTATCACACCCTTCAGGGAAGGAAATCTGCCAGCCGATATGTGATTCCAGACCTACAGCAATCCAGTTGATGCACGATTGCTTTAGAAACTCTCAATGTACTCAGCTCAGGAATAGTTACAGAGGAGCAACATGGGTGTCAGTGGGGGGTGCATTCCTGGAAAGAATTTATGAAATAATATTTCAAAATGTAAAATTTGGCACAGGATCCATTCCATCCAATATCATGCCTTATTCAAAATTAGGCACCATGACATGATGCCTAATTGTATTCTCAGAGACAAGGATTGATTTGAAATAAGCAGCATGGTTTTGTGGTGGGAAATTCTGTTTCATGAACTTGATTTGAGTTTTTTTAGTGGAAGAAACATAGAAGATTAAGGGCAGAGTAATAGACATTTTTTATATGGACTTCAGTAAAGCTTTTGATAAAGATTTGCACAGTTGGCTAGTTAGCAAAGTTGGACCACAAGAAATGGGGCTGGGGGGAGATTGCCAATTTCACATGGAATTGGCTTTATTGGAAGAAACAGAGTCAGTGGTAGAAGGTTGTTTTTCAGACTGGAGGCCTGTGAACAATGATATTCCACACGGATCTGTACTGGGTCCACTTCTGTTTGTCATTTCTGCAAAAAATTTGGATTTACATACTGGAACATGGTTAGTAAGCTTACGGATGACACCAAGATTGGTGGTATAGTCGTCAGTGAAAAATGTTAACTAAGAATTCAATCTTGATCAATCAGGTCACTCAGCTGGGCAGTGGCAGATGGAGTTTCATTTGGATAAATGCAACTTATTGCATTTTGGGAAAACAAACAAGGGCTGGACTCATACAATTAATGGTAGAGCCTTGGGTAGTGTTGTGGAACGGAAAGACTGAGGGGTTCCGGAACATAATTCTTTGAAATTTGCACCATACGTATACAGGGTGGTTAAGAGGATGCTTCGCAAGCAAGTCTCCATTGCGCAGACTTTGGAATACAACAGTTGGGATGTCATGTTCAGGTACACAGGATGTTGGTGAGGCCTCTTCTGGAATACTGTGTGCACTTTAGGTCACCCTGGTATAGGAAGAATATTATGAAAATGGAGAAGTTTCACAAAAAATTCACAGGATGTTGCCGGAAATGGTGGGTTTGAGTTATGGATATCAGCTGGATATACTGGAACTCTTTTCCACTGGAAAGTAAAAGGTTGAGGGGTGACCTTATCAAGATATATAAAATCATGAAAGCCATAGAGAAGATGAATAACAATGACCATTTCCCTCAGTTGGGGGCATTCAAATCTCAGGGGGCCATATTTTTAAAGTGAGAGGTGAACGATTTACAAAGTACATGAGGGGTAAAATCTTTACACTGAGAGTGGTCGTGTGTGGAATGATTTACCGGAGAAAGTGTGGTGTATGCAGGGTCAGCTATGACACTTAAAAGACATTTGGATGAGCACATGACTAGGAAAGGTTTGGAGAGTAATGAGAAAAATACAGGCAACTGGCATTAATTTAGTTTGGCTGCATGGTCGGTGTGGAAATGTTGGAATGAAGGATCTGTCACATGCTGAATAATGCTACGACTCAAGGAAACTAAAAAGCAACTTCAATCAAAGTCACTGATTACCTCCACGTAAACAAACTACTCAATGTTAGTAAGGATAGAATACCAGAGTATGGCCCATCAATCCACAGTCTCACTTGCTCAGGAAATGTGACAACAGGCTCCAACAAGGTCAACTGTCTGTCTTCTTTCACAAGGAATAATTGATTGGAGGAACAATTAAACATGTCAATATTTTTGTGAAAGCCATTGACAAGCCAGGGGCTGTGTTTTCCTTTGGCACCTTGAGTGAGTGCTCAGGGGATCCAGCAAACAGAACGCATGTGTGTCCAGAAACCTCTGTTTGCCAGGCCCACCCTAACACCCACAATTCTCTGTGCACTTAGAAATGGGCAGACTGAGAGACGAGTGAGAAGGAATGGAGGAATTCACCTCGAGTGAGCTTCGTTCATCTTCTCAATACCAAGGATCAGTGTAAATGGAGAAGATAAATCAATCATATCATCAACAATCTTCCCATAAAGCACTGACATGGAGAATCTGGAACAAAAGATAATCACTTGCTCGTTTTTCACACTGTTGGTTTAAAACTTGGATTTACACAGTAATGTAGGTGACAGTTTCGGTGAATGTCACTCACTATGAGGAAAACTCAGTATTGAAAAGGCGATGTTTCTTCAGAAGGCAAGAAGAAGGGTCCCGAACCAAAAGGTCAGCTGTCCTGTTCCTCTGACGCTGCCTGGTCTGCTGTGTTCATCCAGCTCCACACTGTGTTGCCTCTGATTCCAGTGTTGTCAGTCCTTACTATCTCTGTGTTGAAAATCTAGTTTGACATCTAAATATAAGGGAGGGTGCTACAACAACGAAACAGGAGTTCTTGTTTTATTAAATATTCTGTTTCCTGACTCTCTGACAGGTATTAATAATCGTTCATTGTTATATCACAATAGGTTCACATCAATTAACTGGGCCCGGGGATGTTCATGGAGAAGTAGGAGGATCAGTCACTGCTGAGTGCAAATATCATCAGAGCTACAAGGGAGATGTGAAATACTGGTGTAAAGGTTATCATTACATCCATTGTTCTATTATTGTTTCAACTGATAACCCACAAAGTGGAAGAGTATCAATGACCGATGACAAAAAGCACAACATATTGTCCATAACCATGGACAACCTGATGAAGAGTGATGAAGGATGATACTGGTGTGTTATAGAAAGATTTTTCTCAAATGAGAGGGTTTCGTTCGAATTAGAAGTTTTTGAAGGTAAGATGAATCTGTATTTCTAATTTGTCTGCTTTGCCCAAAATGGAACATTTGAAATCAGAGATACCCTCAACTCTGCACTGGGAGTGACCCCCTGTGACAAGTCCTGAGCTCCCCACAGAGGTGGACACTCATATACTCAAATGTCCAAATCCTGGGAATACTGACGTCTCACAGCAGGATCCTCCCACTCCATTGGGAAAGAAAGACAGGAAATAGATTGGGAAAACCTTTCACACATGGGAGCTTAAGCAGGCAGCTGTTCTGTTCATGGCCAAAATGTTCTCACCTCATGTTTTTGACCAGCTGCCAGGACTGAAGCAGGGCCGTACCCCAAGGCTATCAGCTGGAGACCTCTCCAATGGGACGGACACTCAGAGAAAGTCAGACTATGTACTACACAGCCCCTAATCCCCTGTCGCTCATCAGCCTTTACCCTCATTTCTCCCGCATTCCCGTGGTCGCAATGTGGAGACCGGCTCAGACATTACCCTTGTAACAGTTCGGCACGACCTTGGGTGGCATTTTGCCTTAGAAGGCCTTTTACTTGCCTGTCACTGGGGTCATTGTCTAATTGAGAAGGACAGTACCATGGATAGAGATGGCCATTGGTGAGGCTACAAGGAGGTTTGGAATATACAATCCAAGCCTGAAGCATTCTCAACAGCAAGGTCAACTATTGCTGCTGAGATGTAGTGGGGGCTGCAGGAGCCTCATGTGTCTCAAATTGACTGTAATGGAGTGTCCACTGAAGGCTCAGGTGTTTATCTTGATGGGTTCTCATCTCAACAGTTCACCCTCCCGATGTCATTTGATTTCATACAGATTGTAATATCCCAAATCTGGGCAAGTTATTGGTTTAGTTATCTATTGGCTGCTCAGGGTCCTGCTGCTGGCGTTATCCCAAGGCATTTAGTTTGTCAATAAAATTCTACTTTATACTTTCAACCAATTCTGAACCATTATGTGCAGATGTGCTATGAGTACTGTACAAAAGCTGTTGCTTCTATTTTCAACAGGAAATTCTTGGAATTCACGGTGTTAGGCTTTTGCTGTATGCTTTAACATCTTTGTATTATAAGCCAATAGTTTTGTTTGATCTACTTTATCTTCATTTAGTTTGTTAATAACATTCTACTTAACAGTTAAAACAAATCTGCTACATTGTGTGCATCTGTTTCAGTTAATGAATGCATTGTTACACTCAAACAGAACAAAATATGATCCATGAAGCCAGATTTCTGTCTGGGATCTGACCTGAGCTTTAAAAACATGAAGAGGATTCATAACACTGCCCCATTGCCAGTCAATTACTGTGTGAGCAAATTGTTAACTCACTCACGCAGGAATGGCTGAAACATTGATGCATCTCGTGCTGTAATGTCTCACCTCACACTCAGTTTGTGTCTATTTTGTTGCAGTTGCTTCTGAATTTACCCAACTGTATAATCGTCTAATACTGGTAATGCAATCATTTCATTTAACTCCAGAATGATCTAGTCATTTTCAACAAAAGCAAGATAATGTGGAAATGTAATGTTGAAGGAATGATTAACTATGACTTTTAAGTGGTTCCATTGAGGGGAGTCAACTCAGTGGGGAACATAATTTCAACCATTTTCAACAAGTTGCTCCTTTATAGTGCCTACATGGAGCTCGACAATGGGACCAACCAGCAGCATCGCAGGAACTACTCAGTCTCATGTTACAATGGATCTGACCACATCCTCCGCCATCATCAGCTCAAACAGGTTCGTCTCTGAAACGATGAAATCTATGAAGTACATCTTTACCATGATATGAACATATCGTCTTTAAAATGCTCAGGGAGAGGCAAATACAATCAATAGTTAAGTTCAGGTCATCAAGCACGCACTAGAATAAAGTGGGGCTGGAAAATCAAAAACACAGAAAAGCCAGTGGTTAGTGATTGAGCTGGAAGAGAGACGGTGCGGCCAGGTTTTATCACTGGTTGTAAATATTCCAAATAAACGCACCAATGTCATGACAGACTGACATCCTCAATGCAGAAATCCAGTTAGAACAAAGAGTGGAATCTTCCAGACCTGCAGGCGCTGAGAGGAACAGTGAGAGGCGAGAGTCAAAACTTCAGATTCTTTCTGGCAGGGGAAAGTTTAGGGAGTAAATTGTCTAACAGCAAGAAACACAGGGTCAATTTCCCAACTACAGGCATCAGGAAGCCTATCATCATCCATCAGCATCTCAGTCAAAGCTCAACTCATGGAAATTAAGTGCTCCTTTCCAGTTAACTGTATTGGTTATTAGCAAGAGCTCGAGAGGTGAACTGAAGTCAGGTTCAACTCTGAACAGGCTAATTGGGAAAATTGACAACAGGAAAAGTGTCTATTCCCTTAGTGTGCAGTTCATTCACTAAGTTTCCAAATGAGAGACTGACAGAAAAAAATACAAGCCCATGGGATCCAGGCAAATTTGGGAAATTGGATCCATGGTTGCCGGGCGCGAGTTAACACAGGATGATGCTGGAGAGCTGTTTTTCTGACTGACTGGAACTCTGTATCCCATGAAGTCTCAGAAGCGACAAGTGTTGCAGCATTTACTCTTTGTGGTTTGTATCAAAGATATTGGCTTGCATATAGGAAGGTGGATCCGTAAGCTGTTCAGGTATTATAAAAATTGGTGAGCTGGGGAATAGTGAGAACAGAGATAATGGGAACTGCAGATGCTATAGCTTTAAACTAGAAGAAGATATCGACGGCCTGGGCAAATTGGCTGTTTACTAGCAAATCGAAAAATAGGAAGTGATGGAACTGCACAGGACACAATGCAACAAGAGAGTACATGATGAACAGTAAAACCTTGGGAAGCACCAAGAATCAGAGAAACCTTGGGATGTATGTACACTGTTCCCTTAAGATAGGAGTATAGGCGGGTAAAGTGGGTGAGAAAGTATGTGTGATGCTTGCATATAACAGCCTAGGCATAGAGATTCAGAGCCTATGAAACTCTATGGCAAAAAATGTTGATTAGGCCGCAGCTAGAGTATCGTGTGCATCTCTGGAAATCCAATGATTGAACGGATATGATTACTCTTAAGATGGCACAGAAGAGATTTACCAGGATGTTGCCTGAGCTCATGAGTTTCAGTTCTAACGAGGCTGAGCAGGCTAGGATTGTTTTCATTGGAGCAGAGGAGATCGACAGGGGTTATCATTGAGACATATAAAGCCATGGGGCGGGGTGCGGGGCGACATAGACTGGACTGACAGGAGGAACTTTTCCCTTTGGAGGGATCATTGATATAGAAACATAGAAAACACATGCAGGAGTTTTCCATTCATCACTTCAATGCATTCAATATGATCATGCCTGGTCATGCAATTTCAGTTTCCCACTCCCACTTTCTCTCTGTATACATTGATCGCTTGAGCTGTGAGGGTCACAACCATCTTCCTCTTGAATGTGTCGAACATACTGGCCCAAACAGCTGCCAGAGATTTCCACAGGCTCATAAATGTCAGAGTGAAGAACTTCTTCCTCATCTCAGTCCTGAATGGCTTACCCCTGTTTCTTAGACTGTGATCCCTCAGACTAGACTGACTTCGGGGACATTCGTCCTGCATCTAGCCTGTCCAGTATTATCAGGACTCTATGATTCTGTGACATTCCTGACACCCCCTCATTCCTCTAAATTCCAATGAGTACAAGCCCAGTCAATCCAATCTTTCCTCATTTGCCAGTCCTATGATCCAAGGAATCAGTCTGGTGAATCTTCACTGCACTCCCTCAATCATAAGAATGTCCTTCCTCAGACTAGGAGAACAAAACTGCACACAGTGCTCAAGGTGTGACTTCATCAAGGCCCAGTATAACTGCAGTAAGATGTCCTACTCCTAAACTCCATTCATCTCGCAGTGAAGGCCAGCATGCTGTTAATTTTCCACACTGCCTGCTGCACCTGCACACCAAACTGCACGACTGTTCCGAGAGAATGCCCAGATCTCATTGCACCTCACCTTTTCCTAAGCTGCCACCACTTACGCAAATTGCTTTCCTGTTTTCATCACCAAAGCAAATAACTGAGAGGGCACAGGTTTTAAATAAGTGCAGGAGGCTTACAGGAGATGAGAGCAGAACATCTTCCACCCAAAGGGTAGTGTGGATCTGGAACTCACAACCTGGAAGGGTGCGAGAGGCAGAAACCCTCATCACATTTAAGACATATTTAGAAGTGCACTTGCAATGCCAAGGTATGGAAAACTAATGGCCATGTGCTGGAATGTGGGATTGGAATACTTCCATGTTGTTTTTCCCCTGTGCAAATATGATGGGCCAAAGGGCCTGTTTCTTTGCAACATGTTTCGATGACTCTGTGACTCCTTTTGTGACAGTTCAGACCAAAAGCTCCAGCTGTTCCCACAACACCAAGGAATCTGTCACAGCTGTGACGTTCTGCAGCATTCACACAAATCTGCACTTTGTAATGGCCATCACAGAAGCTAGGACTGACTCTTGGAGGACAAGGACTCATTCTCAACAACAGGCTGATGGCACCTGCCACAAATCCTCACATTGCTGATGGGGAACAGAAGTCTGTGAGGCTAAGATGAGCCAGAAAGTCCCTCACAGACAGGAACAAACTGGGGAAATGATTCCCAAGTCGGTCGGGTCTTTTGCATGGTGGAGACACAACAGTGGATGACTTCCATCCTTCACTCACGCCTAGAGAGGTCCCCTAGCATCACTGCCTCTCATTTCCCTCTCTGTCTGCACTCCTGTAACATGTTGTTGTTAGCCAATTACACAAGTATGTCATGCACATGGAGCTCAGCAGGGGAGTGATCTCCAGAAATCATCCGGTGTCAAAGATCCTGCAACAGCTGCAGTCCAGTGTCGGTCATGTGCCCAGCAGTGTGTGACACCCCTCCCTATCTATTGTCGTCAGCACAGGCACCAGGGTGAATGTCTCTCTGATGCTGGGAGATACAGAGCCCAGTGTAGACAGACGTGTGACACAGCTGCATGTCTGAGAACAGTGTGATCCAGGTTTCCTGTCTGGCTCTTTGTGATATTCCAGTCTCCCTTTCAGGCTTCAAACTACACTAAATTGTGTGGATGAAGGATCAAAATTAAAACATTCTGATAAGTTATGTTGAAAACTTAAGGCAAGATAGCAATGTAGCAATAATTGAAACGATGCTCACCCCAAGTGACACAAACGAACAGACTGGACAGGTCTAAGAGTGCACAAACAGATAAGACTAGTGCTTACAACAATAGCATGAAGACCGAACTGAAGGCTCTGTATCTGAATGTGCATATCATTCATAACAAAGCAGACGATTTGATAGCACTAAATACCATAAATAGATAGAACATTGTTGATAGTTCACAGATGTGGCAATAAGATGGCAAAAGCAAGGACTTGAATGGTCAAAGCAAATGTCCTTCATGAAGAACAGAAGGCTAGGATAAGTAGAGGTGTCGCTCCGTTAATTAAGGGTGATTTTCGTAGAATAGGTACATGGCCTTAAGGTCTGGAGATTAGGATGTTTTTGACAGAGATGAGAAATTGTAAAGGTGAGGTCATTTGTAGCACTATATTATAAGTCCAGAACTGTAAGCACGCTGCAGAGTGGAGTATACAGGACAAACGTAATGGGTGCTGGTGAAGCATAACTGTAGTGATCATGACATAAAAGATCTGTGGGAAGGTATTTTCTAAGAGGACATAAGGAGTATGGATAGGGAGATAGGGATCAGTTCAGTGACTGGGAAAATGTTTGGCAAAGGGACTATCATGTGGAATAATGTGTAAGTTTCACTCGGAAATGGTACAACAGAAAAGCAGCATCGTATTCCAATGGATACAGCTTGTCAGGCTCTCAAGTGCAGAGGGATTGGGGATGTCCTTGGATATGAATCAGAAAAAGTTGCAATATTGATCCAACAACTGATCATAGATTGAAGGTTTTTACTTGTTGCAAGGGAATGTAAAAGTAGTGATGGTTTGCCTCAGTTGTAAAGAGTATTGCTGAGAACACATCTGGTTCATTCGATACTATTTACATCTCTCCAGTAAAGGATACAAATGTGTGACCAGCAGTTCAGACAAAGCTCACCTGACTGATGCCTGACATGGGGAAGTGTGGTTATCTTATGGGGAAATGCAGGGCAGTTGGGTTTCCAAACAGAAACATACAGCTTTATAGTATTGCCCCTGCTGCCCCTCTCCTTCCAAACGCATGGATCTCATGGATCCTTTGGCTCAGACACTACATTCGAAAGGACTGATTTCTGGATTTTAATCAATTTACTAACTGTGAGAGAGATTTCCCATCTTCTATTGTGTGTTCAAAGCTCAATAACTCTCGGGCTGACCACACACTAAACAACCACACAGCACTGACACATCTCGCTCATGAATTCAATGTTTTGTTGCAACATTTCAGGAGGTGTGGAGGATCATGAAGTCCGGCATGGCAGTAATTTAATTTTTTTTATTAGCTTCAAGTATAACTAATTTGGTACTGTAATAATTTTAGTTCCTTGTTTAATCAGAGACGTTCTAATGAGGGAATGGACGATAATCCGTTGGCTGCTCTGTGCTGCTCTGGTTGTTTGCTCTGTCTCAATCACGTGCTACACTCGGTTTCAGACCTTCCAGGTACAATCATTACAACCTTTCTTCCTAACATCGCAACGGTCTCACCTCAGCCCAAAAGCTCAAGCACTTCTAAGGTTGCCTCTAAAGGCAGCAAATAATCCACAAAGAAATGATTCACACATAAACTGTTCCTGAATGAATCACTGTCACCATTCCAGTGTCAATACAATGGCTTTGGAGTTCCAGTTTAAACTTATCAGCAAAACGGTTGATTTGTCTGCAGATTTTAGTTTTCAATTTGAAATCTGAGTTTGGGTCAATCAAATAAACAATTCATACAAAACAATTCTTTGACTTGAATTGTTATTTTATAATCTTGTCAACATACAAGTGCGACTGAGGGGTGCAAAACAGCATCTAAAATGTATCCAAACTCAGCCTTAATGTTAATAAAATGTGAGGCTGGACGAACACAGCAGGCCAAGCAGCATCTCAGGAGCACATTATCTTGGAATCTCCAGCATCTGCAGTTCCCATTATCTCAGCCTTAATGTTTCCCATTCTATCAGCTGGAACATCAGACGTATTGAGATGGACATGTACCTGTGAAATAGAATCTCCCCTGGGCCAGTCAGTAGAAATACGGCAGACAAAACTTCACCACTTAAACCAGGCCCTCTCCACCCAGCCTTGCAGCTCTGGACTTTTCACCAGTATCTGTTGAAGGGTCACACCTATGAATGAGGCTCAATTCATTCATATTCGTCAGTTCCAGTGCTTTAAGTTATTTCTTATTCTGTTCTCCAGCCAAATAAGAGAAGGATCAACTGGAAACATCAGCCACAGAATGCAAATGAAACAGAACTCCACTTGAAGATGGATCAGAAGATATATTGATTCATGCAAGAATGTCCACAATATGTTGTTCTTGTATTTAGAAGTTAGTTTGCAGTATTCCGATATTTCACACTTTAATTCGATCTGAAAGGCTTTGTAAACTCACCATGAAAGAAAGTACTTCTCGATATGTTTACAATTGAACCAGGAGAGAGCGTAGTCATTCAGGTCTTAACACTGCACAGCTCAAAGCGCAAAGTCAAAATACATCTTCCAGTTTCCATGACAACCAATTACCCATATCAATCGAAGATCAATACAGTTTCTTGTGAATCAGGTCATTGGTTTGTGATGAAAAGAAACTTATTCAACACATAATCAGTAATTGGCTAGCACGCACAATTAGTCAGATAGGAGAGTATAGATTACCAGCTTCTGACAATGACTCCAGGCCTTCAACAGCTGCCAGCCTCAGTGCAAGCACCATGAGGGCCCTCCCGAACTGGTATGGCAGCACCCGTGGCATCGCAACCTCTCAGCCTAGCATTGGTGGTCTGGAGCAAACTCCAAGCCGCATGAACCTCAAGGTGAAGCCTGCTACAGTCTGAAGCCAAGGCGGGCTGGAGGCTTGCTGCCAGCTCAGTATGGGTTTGAGGACCAGTGTTCTGGGTTTTATTTTCGTGATGCTTGACATTTCATTTCTCGATTTTCTGAGACTGTACAACTGAAGAAGCTGTACCCAGGTACATTGGACCCATGATGGCACTGTAACTGGCGATGTAGCAATTTTTCAGTGTACTTATTCAGTATAAGTGACAATAAAGCTAGCTCTAATTCTAAGAAGTGTTAACGTTTAACACAGCAAATATCCCCTGACTACACATACAAACATATTCACATACATACACATACACTCACATTCTGCAAAATAGAAAACAAAGCAGATTCCTTTGCAGGGACTGAGTCGCTCACATACAAGCACTTTGGCCAGTGGGTTGTTCAAAGGGAAAAGTATAGGATGCTTCAGAGTCCATTGTTCTGATGTTCTGGCAAGTGTGGTCAAGTAACTAATCACATACTGGCGTCCTCTCAGGAGTCTTGTACCAGCAGGATGCTCAAGAAATACAATGTTCAGAAGGTCTTTTCATCATTCTTTCAAAAGCACAGTCATGTCTCATCATGTACTGACGTTAAGGTTTGATGTTCAGAAATTATACTGTCACAGTCACGCAACATGGGGAAAGGCCCTTCAATCCAAACGGTTTACACTGTCTACCTTCCCAACTAAACAGTGCCACCTGGTGGCATTTGGCCCATATCCCTCCATACTTTTTCTCTTCATGTCCTTACCCAAATCTCTTTTAAATGTTGTAACTGTACCTGCATCTACCTCTTTCTCTCGTAGTTCATTCCACACAAAAAACTCTCCGGGTAAAAATCGTGCTCCTCATCCCTTTCGCCATCATTCTCCACCCTCCTTAAAAATATACCCCCTAGTTTTGAACTTCCCCATGACAGGGAAAAAACCTTTGCTATTTACCTAAAGTGTGCCTGTTGTGATTTTATAAACTTCTCTAAAGTCACCACTCACCCTGCTATGCTCCAGTGGGAAAGAATTACCAGCATATCCAAGCTACTTTTATAACTCAGACCCTGCTTTGTTGTTAATTAAAAGGCATTTCAGCCCTTGTTTGGTCATTATGGACAATTAAGTTGAGAAAAGAAATTAGAAAAAGGATACATTGTCAAACCCAGGCCTATGCTTAGCGCAATCTTGACCAAACAAATCACCCTCACAGTCAGCAAATAGAGAACAATCATCTTCACTTTCGTATGGAGTTACATGCTGGGAATTAGGGGAGTAATGGACAAAGATCTGTGGGAGTTTTAATTTTGTGGTTATATTCCTGTTTTTGTAAAGTATTTCCCTGGTTGAAAGAACATTACAGCAGAAGGACAGGTCCTTCGGCCCACCAAGACTGCACTGACATGTGACACCTTCTAAGCTACAAACCTTTCGCAGCTTTATGGTTCATATCCCTCTCATCCCTGCCTAATGATAGATCTGTGAAGATGTTTCTTAAACATTGCTATTGTACCCATTTCTACCATCTCCTCTGGCAGCGCAATCCACATGCTTCTCTAAAATACTTGCATCTCATATCTCCTTAAATCTTTCCCACTTGTACTTTAAATCAAAGTCCCCTCATAACTAATATTTCTACTTGGGGGAAGAAACTCTGAAGATCCATTTGGTCCGAGCGTTTCAAATTTTGGAAACTTCTATCAGGTCTCCCCTTAGCCTCCAACACTGAAGTGAAAGCAAATTGCATGTCTCAAATCTCTCCTCATAGCTAATTCCCTCCAAACCAGACAACATCCTGCACATTCTCCAAACGCACCACATCCTTCTGGTCATGTGCCAATCAGAACTGTACACAATATTCCAAATTTGCCTCCACTGAAACCCTATACATCCGAAACATATCTTCCCAAATTTTTTACTTTAGGCTCCAACAAAAAAAGACAAGCATGTCATACGCATTCTTAATCACCTGATCCACTTCCATTGCCATTTTCAGGGAATTCTGGTCCTGTATGCCGAGATACCTCTGTACGTTAATGCTTCTAAGAGTTCAGCGATTTACTGTGTTCTTCCCCATTGCAGTCGACCTTCCAAAATGCATCACAGCACGTTTGTTCAGATTGACATCCATCAGCTATTTCTCCAACCGAGTCTCCAGACTATCTACGTCCTCTTGGCAATCTTCTTCACCTGTTGCCCCTTCGTGATCTTTCTGTCATCTGCATGTCACTTAATCAGAAGCCCTCCATCCTCCACCAATCACTTATATACAGACTACAAGCAACATCGATCCTTGCAGTACACCACTGGTCACAGATCTCCAGTCAGACATGGTGGAACGATACCTGCATCAGTGCAGTTGTTTCAATTATGAAAGCAACGCAAACTGAAGGTAACAGAAAGACAATCACCTGATCACTACGCACCAATCAGGGGCTTTCTGTCCAACATGTCCCTTTGCAACATGTGATGTGACAAAGTGCAGCTTCCAGCTCAGCAGCATTCACCTCACTGTTGTCGTGACGATGAATTCAGTATGTGATTTGTGATCTAATAATGACTGAGGAAGCACCTACAAACATAATGAGGAACGCTGTAGTTGACCAATGAATCCTTCCAGATTGCCAAATAGGAACTGGTGAAACTCAATTTTAAGCAGGAAATGACAGTTTTAAATGGGTGTCAACTGATTCAAACACAGACTTCCTGGCAGACAATATCGGGACAGCGAAAATTCACCCAACAGAAACATCCGAAGCAATGACAGCAATTGTGTTTTTCATTCTTATCTCTATATCATGTAAGTTTTCATTAAGACCAGAATCTTTATTATGATTAAAATGTACTTTGGTAATCAGAGCTGAGAAAGGCCAGAAATGGTTCCTGACACAGTCATCAGTCGGATTGTTGAGATGAATTAATGCAAAATCACCGACAAGTTCTTTAGAAAGTTGTTACTGTGGTTGAGATCAGCCTGCTTCTCCAGCACCGCCAGCCTGGTTTTGCCTGGTTTGCTTCTTTCTGTGGGACCCCATTGCACCCGAATGTTTCTGTCCTGTCTGAAAGGAGAGTTCTTTGTCAGTGCAAACACAGGAAAACACACTGCACGCTGTTTTAGAGACAAAATAAGATCCAGAATGTGGAATCCAAGGTACACAAAGAGGAAGCTGGAAGAACCCACAGGCCAGGTAGCATCTGGAGGAAAGGAGCAATAAATGTTTCAGATATTACTCTTCAGGGGGATCCAATTGTGTTTGTCACTAAAATAAACAATTTGTAGCGTGGGTTAATCCCAAAAGGTTGACTGCACCTTTCACCCAGATGCTGTCTGTCCTGCTGTGCTCTTCCAGCCTGCTCTTTCTCTACCTTAAACTGCAAGCTTTTCTTTGAAGTAGCACCTAATGCCACGCAAAGTGCTTCAGAGAAGGGAGGGCTAGAGTGCAATGGTGTTCTTCTTCAGTGTGCTATGCAAAGGCTCAGGCTCAAACCCCACAATGGTGGATGGAGTCATTTGAACTTTACAAATCTGAATATCTATCACACCCTTCAGGGAAGGAAATCTGCCAGCCGATATGTGATTCCAGACCTACAGCAATCCAGTTGATGCACAATTGCTTTAGAAACTCTCAACGTACTCAGCCCAGGGATAATTACAGAGGAACAACATGGGTGTCAGTGAGGGCTGCATTCCTGGAAAGAATTTATGAAATATTTCAAAATGTAAAATTTGGCACAGGATCCATTCCATCCAATATCATGCCTTATTCAAAATTAGGCACCATGACATGATGCCTAACTGTATTCTCAGGGACAAGGATTGATTTGAAATAAGCAGCATGGATTTGTGGTGGGAAATTCTGTTTCATGAACTTGATTGAGTTTTTTTAGTGGAAGAAACATAGAAGATTGAGGGCAGAGTAATAGACATTGTTTATATGGACTTCAGTAAAGCTTTTGACAAAGATTTGCACAGTTGGCTAATTAGCAAAGTTGGACCACAAGAAACGGGGCTGGGGGGAGATTGCCAATTTCACATGGAATTGGCTTTATTGGAAGAAACAGAGTGCGGTGGTAGAAGGTTGTTTTTCAGACTGGAGGCCTGTGAACAATGATATTCCACACGGATCTGTACTGGGTCCACTTCTGTTTGTCATTTCTGCAAAAAATTTGGATTTACATACTGGAACGTGGTTAGCAAGCTTACGGATGACACCAAGATTGGTGGTATAGTCGTCAGTGAAAAGGGTTAACTAAGAATTCAATCTTGATCAATCAGGTCACTCAGCTGGGCAGTGGCAGATGGAGTTTCATTTGGATAAACGCAACTTATTGCATTTTGGGAAAACAAACAAGGGCTGGACTCATACAATTAATGGTAGAGCCTTGGGTAGTGTTGTGGAACGGAAAGACTGAGGGGTTCCGGAACATAATTCTTTGAAATTTGCGCCATACGTAGACAGGGTGGTTAAGAGGATGTTTCGCAAGCAAGTCTTCATTGCGCAGACTTTGGAATACAACAGTTGGGATGTCATGTTCAGGTATACAGGATGTTGGTGAGGCCTCTTCTGGAATACTGTGTGCAGTTTGGGTCCCCCTGTTGTAGGAAGAATATTATGAAAATGGAGGAGGTTTAGAAAAAATTCACAGGATGTTGCCGGAAATGGTGGGTTTGTGTTATGGATGCAAATTGGATATACTGGGACTCTTTCCCACTGGAAAGTAAGAGGTTAAGGGGTGACCTTCAATTCATGAAAGGCATAGATAAGATGAATAGCAATGGCCATTTCTGTTGGGTGAGGTCATTCAAAACTATGGGGACAATATTTTTAAGGTGAGAGGTAAAACATTTAAAAAGAACGTGAGGGATCAGTTTTTTCAACAGAGAATGGTCCGTGTGTGGAATGATTCCCCAGAGAAAAAGTGGTGTATGCAGGGTCAGTTATTTCTCTTAAAAGACATTTGGATGAGCACATGACTAGGAAAGGTTTGGAAGAATATGAGCTAAATACAGGCAACTGGCATTAATTTAGTTTGGCTGCATGGCCGGTGTGGAAATGTTGGAATGAAGGATCTGTCACATGCTGAATAATGCTACGACTCAAGGAAACTAAAAAGCAACTTCAATCAAAGTCACTGATTACCTCCACATAAACAAACTACTCAATGTTAGTAAGGATAGAATACCAGAGTATGGCCCATCAGTCCACAGTCTCACTTGCTCAGGAAATGTGACAACAGGCTCCAACAAGGTCAACTGTCTGTCTTCTTTCACAAGGAATAATTGATTGGAGGAACAATTAAACATGTCAATATTTTTGTGAAAGCCATTGACAAGCCAGGGGCTGTGTTTTCCATTGGCACCTTGAGTGAGTGTTCAGGGGATCCAGCAAACAGAACGCATGTGTGTCCAGAAACCTCTGTTTGCCAGGCCCACCCTAACACCCACAATTCTCTGTGCACTTAGAAATGGGCAGACTGAGAGACGAGTGAGAAGGAATGGAGGAATTCACCTCGAGTGAGCTTCGTTCATCTTCTCAATACCAAGGATCAGTGTAAATGGAGAAGATAAATCAATCATATCATCAACAATCTTCCCATAAAGCACTGACATGGAGAATCTGGCACAAAAGATAATCACTTGCTCGTTTTTCACACTGTTGGTTTACAACTTGGATTTACACAGTAATGTAGGTGACAGTTTCGGTGAATGTCACTCACTATGAGGAAAACTCAGTATTGAAAAGGCGATGTTTCTTCAGAAGGCATGAAGAAGGGTCCCGAACCAAAAGGTCAACTGTCCTGTTCCTCTGACGCTGCCTGGTCTGCTGTGTTCATCCAGCACTACCCTGTATTATCTCTGATTCCAGTGTTGTCAGTCCTTACTATCTCTGTGTTGAAAATCTAGTTTGACATCTAAATATAAGGGAGGGTGCTACAACAATGAAACAGGAGTTCTTATTTTATTAAATATTCTGTTTCCTGACTCTCTGACAGGTATTAATAATCGTTCATTGTTATATCACAATAGGTTCACATCAATTAACTGGCCCCGGGGATGTTCATGGAGAAGTAGGAGGATCAGTCACTGCTGAGTGCAAATATCATCAGAGCTGCAAGGAAAATGTGAAATACTGGTGTAAAGGTTATCATTACATCCGTTGTTCTATTATTGTTTCAACTGATAACCCACAAAGTGGAAGAGTATCAATGACCGATGACAAAAAGCACAACATATTGTCCATAACCATGGACAACCTGATGAAGAGTGATGAAGGACGATACTGGTGTGTTATAGAAAGATTTTTCCCAAATGAGAGGGTTTCGTTCAAATTAGAAGTTTTTGAAGGTAAGATGAATCTGTATTTCTACTTTGTCTGCTTTGCCCAAAATGGAACATTTGAAATCAGAGATACCCTCAACTCTGCACTGGGAGTGATCCCCTGTGACAAGTCCTGAGCTCCCCACGGGGTTGGACTCTCATATACTCAAATGTCCAAATCCTGGGAATACTGACGTCTCACAGCAAGATCCACCCACTCCATTGGGAAAGAAAGAGGGGAAATAGATTGGGAAAACCTTTCGCAAATGGGAAGCTTAAGCAGGCAGCTGTTCTGTTCATGGCCAAAATGTTCTCACCTCATGTTTTTGACCAGCTGCCAGGACTGAAGCAGGGCCGTACCCCAAGGTTATCAGCTGGAGACCTCTCCAACGGGATGGAAACCAGGAAAAAGTCAGACTATGTGCTACACAGCCCCTAATCCCCTGTCGCTCATCAGCCTTTACCCTCATTTCTCCCGCATTCCCGTGGTCGCAATGTGGAGACCGGCTCAGACATTACCCTTGTAACAGTTCGGCACGACCTTAGGTGCATTTTGCCTTAGAAGGCCTTTTACTTGCCTGTCATTGGGGTCATTGTCTAATTGAGAAGGACAGTACCATGGATAGAGATGGCCATTGGTGAG
Organism: Stegostoma tigrinum; assembly: GCF_030684315.1. Taxonomy (NCBI): domain Eukaryota; kingdom Metazoa; phylum Chordata; class Chondrichthyes; order Orectolobiformes; family Stegostomatidae; genus Stegostoma; species Stegostoma tigrinum. The sequence goes on from NC_081374.1 coordinate 12,250,480, forward strand.
GCTACAAGGAGGGTTGGAATATACAATCCAAGCCTGAAGCATTCTCAACATCAAGGTCAACCATTGCTGCTGAGATGTAGTGGGGGCTGCGGGAGCCCCAAGTGTCTCGGACTGACTGGAATGGAGTGTCCACTGAAGGCTCAGGTGTTTATCTTGATGGGTTCCCAATTCACCAGTTCACCCTCCTGATGTCATCTGATTTCATATGGATTGTAATATCCCAAATCTGAGCAAGTTATTGGTTTAGTTATCTATTGGCTGCTCAGGGTCCTGCTGCTGGCGTTATCCCTAAGCAATGGGAAATTCCATACCGTCACCTTGCCTGTGATTTTCCAAACTCTCCACCTCCCAGCCCAACTCCAGAAGACTGGTAACATCAAACCCATTGTTACTGTGCAACTTCCTGTCATATTACTGTCTGATTCATTTATATTTTTCATATCATTGATTTTAAGTTTGAGTTTTGCTTTTACTTTGACTTTTGGGCAGCCCTGGGAGGGTCTTCCAGGAAGTTGGTTGTGTAGACCAATGCTCCTGAAAGGCAAGGATGCAGTGAAACTAGATTGTCTCAGAGTAAAGAGTTGATGTTTGCCGCAGACCAGTAGCATGAAGCGAAAACCCTCAAGAGGTTATGTAAAGCTGGGTGCTTTTGAACTCCCGTATCTAATAGCTCCAAGAAGAATCTATCTGCGTAGAGATAGTGACTGTAGCAGGAGTACTGTATTTGTTGTTAGATAATAAAATGTGAGGCTGGATGAACACAGCAGGCCAAGCAGCATCTCGCCTGCTGTGTTCATCCAGCCTCACATTTTATTATCTTGGAATTCTCCAGCATCTGCAGTTCCCATTATCACTGTATTTGTTGTGTTTTGATGACTGAACTAGATGTGCTTTTACACTGGAAGAGAGCTGTTACTTTCCTTTCCAATTTGAAACAAATGTTGTTCTACTGTTACTGCGTGCGGTAATATGTTTCCATTTGTTTTGTAAGCTGATAGTTTGGATTATTCTACTTTCTCTTCATTTGGTTTGTTAATAAAATTCTACTTTATAGTTTCAACCAATTCTGCAACATTATGTGCAGATGTGCTTTGAGTACTGCACAAAAGCTGTTGTTTCTATTTCCAATTTAAACAGGAAATTCTTGGAATTCATGGTGTTAAACTTTTGCTGCATGCTTTAATATCTTTGTATTATAAGCCGATATTTGTTTAATCTACTTTATCTTCATTTAGTTTGTTAATAACGTTCTACTTTATAGTTAAAACAAGATCTGCTGCATTGTGTATATCTGTTTCAGTTATTGAATACGTCGTTACACTCAAACAGAACAAAATATGATCCATGAAGCCAGATTTCGGTCTGGGATCTGAGCTGTGCTTTCAAAACATGAAGAGGATTCATAACACTGCCCCATTGCCAGTCAATTACTGTGTGAGCAAATTGTTAACTCACTCACGCAGGAATGGCTGAAACATTGATGCATCTCGTGCTGTAATGTCTCACCTCACACTCAGTTTGTGTCTATTTTGTTGCAGTTGCTTCTGAATTTACCCAACTGTATAATCGTCTAATACTGGTAATGCAATCATTTCATTTAACTCCAGAATGATCTAGTCATTTGCAACAAAAGCAAGATAATGTGGAAATGTAATGTTGAAGGAATGATTAACTATGACTTTTAAGTGGTTCCATTGAGGGGAGTCAACTCAGTGGGGAACATAATTTCAACCATTTTCAACAAGTTGCTCCTTTATAGTGCCTACATGGAGCTCGACAATGGGACCAACCAGCAGCATCGCAGGAACTACTCAGTCTCATGTTACAATGGATCTGACCACATCCTCTGCCACCATCAGCTCAACCAGGTTCGTCTGTGAAACGATGAAATCTATGAAGTACATCTTTACCATGATATGAACGTATCATGGTTAAAATGCTCAGGGAGAGCCCAACACAATCTATAGTAAATCTCAGGTCATCAAGCACGCACTAGAATAAAGTGGGGCTGGAAAATCAAAAACACAGAAAAGCCAGTGGTTAGTGATTGAGCTGGAGGGGAGGCGGGTTGACATAGGTATCCTTATTATCCTGCTGTCATAAGATTGAAAACTGCCTGCTGGGCCACTTCATGAGTTATCACTTTATTTTATTCAACCCAGAAATTTGTGGAAAATTAGGGAAAAAATTGCAGGGCCCCTTGCAGTAATACTTGCATCGTCTGTAGCTATGAGTGAGATGCCTGAGGACTGAGAGTGGCTAATCTTATGCCCTTGTTTAAGAAAGGATGTAAGGAGCAACCTGGGAACCACAGATCTATGAGCCTAAGTTGTTGGAAGCGATTCTGAAAGATAGCATTTGTATGCATTTGGGGAGCCAAGGAATGATTAGGCATAAACAACACAGTTTTGTGCAAGGAAAATGGTGTCTTAAAAACTTGATTGAAATTTTTGAGTAAGTACCAAAAAAGACTGAAGGGTAGAGCAGTAGACATTGTTTATTTGGACTTTAATAAAGCCTTTGCCAAGGTTCCACATGGCAGGCTAACGAGTAAAGTTAGATCATATGGGTTTCAGGGTGAACTTGCCAATTGGACACAAAATTGGCTTAACAGCAGGAGACAGAGTGATAGTGGAGGGTTTTTTTTGGAGGCCTGTTACCAACGGTGTTCCAAAAGGATCAGTGCTGTGACCCCTTTTATTTATCATTTATATAAAAGATTTCGATGAGAGTATATGAGGCATGTTTAGTAAGCTTGTGGTTGACACGAAGATTAGTCGCATGGTGGGCAGTGAGGAAGGTAATCACAGATTACAGAGAGATCTTCATCAATTAGGTAAATGGGCTGAAGAGTGACAGGTGGATTTTAGTTCCAATAAGTGCAAGATCTTGCATTTTGTAAAACAAATAAGGGCAGTGCTTATACAATTAAAAGCAAGGCCTTGGGTAGTTGTAGAACAGAGAGACCAAGGGATTCAGGCACATAATTCTTTGAAGTTTGCATCACATTTGGATAGGGTAGTTAATAAGTATTTAGTATGCTTGCCTTCTTTGCTCAGATCTTTGAATATAAGACTTAGACTGTTATGTTGATGCTTCACAGGACGTTGGTGAGGCATTTTCTGGTGTGTTATATCCAGTTCTGGTCTCTCTGTTATAGGAAGGACATTATTAAGCTGGAAAAGTTTCAGAAGACATTTACCAGATTATTACTGGGAATGGAAGATTTGACTTGTAAGTAGAGGCTGGATAGACTGGGATGTTTTCACTGAAGCATAGGAGGTTGAGGGGTGACGTTGTAGAGGTTTATAAAATCATGAGGAGTATAGAGAAAGTGAATAGCAGGTATCCTTTCCACAAGGCAGGGCATTTCAAGACCAGAGGGAATATTTTTAAGGTGAGAAGAAAGATTTTAAAAAGACACCTTGGGCTACTTTTTTACGCAGAGTGTGGTTTGTGTGTGTAGTAAGCTTCCAGAGGAAGTGATGGATATGGGTACAGTTACAAAGTTTAAAAGAACCTCTTGTTAAGTGCATGAATAAGAAATGTTTTGAGGGATATGAGCCAGGAGCAGGCAGGTGGGGTTTGTTCAGTTTGGATTATGGTCAGCATGGATTGGCTGGACTGAAGTGACTGTTTCCACGCTGTATGACTCGATGGCTCAATAATATGTTGTTACCAATATACATTGAGCCTATGGAGTCATACAGACTGGCTGAAACTCCAGCTCGGTTCAGCTGCTCAGGGCCATATAGTAAAGCCGTATGTGTTTTTTAATGATCAACAGATCACCCACATATTGGGTCACTGTACCGTCTCTTAAACATTATGTAAATTTCCCATTTTGAAATAGTAATTGTATCAAGGTATATATTAATAGAACATAGAACATAGAACAGTACAGCACAGAACAGGCCCTTCAGCCCACAATGTTGTGCCGACCATTGATCCTCATGTATGCACCCTCAAATTTCTGTGACCATATACATGTCCAGCAGTCTCTTAAATGACCCCAATGACCTTGCTTCCACAACTGCTGCTGGCAACGCATTCCATGCTCTCACAACTCTCTGCGTAAAGAACCTGCCTCTGACATCCCCTCTATACTTTCCTCCAACCAGCTTAAAACTATGACCCCTCGTGCTAGCCATTTCTGCCCTGGGAAATAGTCTCTGGCTATCAACTCTATCTATGCCTCTCATTATCTTGTATACCTCAATTAGGTCCCCTCTCCTCCTCCTTTTCTCCAATGAAAAGAGACCGAGCTCAGTCAACCTCTCTTCATAAGATAAGCCCTCCAGTCCAGGCAGCATCCTGGTAAACCTCCTCTGAACCCTCTCCAAAGCATCCACATCTTTCCTATAATAGGGCGCCCAGAACTGGACGCAGTATTCCAAGTGCGGTCTAACCAAAGTTTTATAGAGCTGCAACAAGATCTCACGACTCTTAAACTCAATCCCCCTGTTAATGAAAGCCAAAACACCATATGCTTTCTTAACAACCCTGTCCACTTGGGTGGCCATTTTAAGGGATCTATGTATCTGCACACCACGCTGCCAAGAATCCTATCCTTAATCCTGTACTCAGCTTTCAATTTCAACCTTCCAAAATGCATCACCTCGCATTTATCCAGGTTGAACTCCATCTGCCACCTCTCAGCCCATCTCTGCATCCTGTCAATGTCCCGCTGCAGCCTACAACAGCCCTCTACATTGTCAACGACACCTCCGACCTTTGTGTCGTCTGCAAACTTGCTGACCCATCCTTCAATCCCAACATCCAAGTCATTAATAAAAATTACAAACAGTAGAGGCCCAAGGACAGAGCCTTGTGGAACCCCACTCACCACTGACTTCCAGGCAGAATATTTTCCTTCTACTACCACTCGCTGTCTTCTGTTGGCCAGCCAATTCTGTATCCAAGCCGCTAAGTTCCCCTGTATCCCATTCCTCCTGACCTTCTGAATGAGCCTACCATGGGGAACCTTATCAAATGCCTTACTGAAGTCCATATACACCACATCCACAGCTCAACCCTAATCAACTCTTCTAGTCACATCCTCAAAAAACTCGATAAGGTTTGTAAGGCATGACCTACCCCTCACAAAGCCGTGTTGACTGTATTTGATCAAGCCATGCTCTTCCAGATGGTCATAAATCTTAACCCTCAGAATCCTTTCTAACACCTTGCAGATGACAGACGTGAGACTTACCGGTCTATAATTGCCGGGGATTTCCCTATTTCCTTTCTTGAAGAGAGGAATTACATTTGCCTCTCTCCAGTCCTCAGGTACGACTCCAGTGGAGAGCGAGGATGCAAAGATCTTCGCAAGTGGCGAAGCAATTGCATTTCTCGCTTCCCAAAGCAGCCGAGGACAAATCTGGTCCGGGCCTGGCGACTTGTCAATCTTAATGTTTGACAAAATTTTCAGCACATCAGCTTCCTCTATCTCTATCCATTCCAGCATGCACACCTGCTCTTCAAAGGTTTCATTCACTACAAAGTTCGTTTCTTTCGTAAAGACAGAAGCAAGAAACTCATTTAGGGCTTCCCCTACCTCCTCAGGCTCCACACACAAGTTCCCTTTGCTATCCCTGATCGGCCCTACTCTTTCTTTGATCATTCTCTTATTCCTCACGTAAGTGTAAAATGCCTTTGTGTTTTCCCGGATTCCTTCTGCCAAGCCTTTCTCGTGCCCCCTCCTGGCTCTCCTCAGACCATATTTGAGCTCCTTCCTTGCCTGCATGTAATCCTCTCTAGCTGAACTTGACCCTAGCTTCCTCCACCTTATGTAAGCTACCTTCTTCCTTTTCACTAGAAGCTCCACCGCTCTCGTCATCCAAGGTTCCTTAATCTTACCCCTTCTTGCCTGTCTCAGAGGGACATATTTACTCATCACTCCCAACAACTGTTCCTTAAACCGTCTCCACATGTCTATAGTTCCCTTACCATGGAACAACTGCTCCCAGTCCATGCTTCCTAACTCATGTCTAATCGCGTCATAGTTTCCTCTTCCCCAATTAAATATCCTCCCATTCTGCCTAATCCTCTCCTTCTCCATAGCTATGTAGAATGTGAGGCAGTTATGGTCACTATCACCAAAATGCTCTCCCACCACAAGATCTGATACCTGCCCCGGCTTGTTTCCGAGCACCAAGTCTAGAATGGCCTCTCCCCTCGTCGGCCTGTCAACGTACTGCGTTAGGAAACCCTCCTGAACACACCTTACAAATACAGCTCCATTCAAATCTTCTGCTCGAAGGAGGTTCCAATCAATATTAGGAAAGTTAAAGTCACCCATTACAACAACCCTACTGCGTGCACACTTTTCCAAAATCTGTCGACCTATGCTTTCTTCAATCTCCCTGCTGCTATTGGGGAGCCTGTAGTAAACCCCTAACGAGGTGACTACTCCCTTGCTGTTCCTAATTTCCACCCACACTGACTCGGTAGGCAGATCTTCCTCGACAATGGAAGCTTCTGTAGCTGTGATACCCTCTCTGATTAGTAGTGCTACACCCCCTCCTCTTTTTCCCCCCTCCCTATTCTTTTTAAATGTTCTAAACCCTGGAACATCCAGCAACCATTCCTGCCCATGAGAAACCCATGTCTCTGTTATGGCCACAACATCATAGCACCAGGTACTGATCCATGCTCTAAGTTCATCACTTTTATTCCTGAGACTTATTGACTTATCATCCTAAATTTAGAAACAATTATTCCCAGACTTGGTGGATTGAAAGGGTGTTTTTAATATCAGAGACACAAGCCTTTGATTGCAGTCAAATGGTCTGCTGGTTCAACACCAGGCCTCTGAAAGGCAAGGCCGTTAATCCAAATTTAATGCCTGTACATTTCTAAAGCCACACATATAGCAATATTGAAGGCATATGTTGAAATTGAAAGAGGTAGTAAGAACTGCAAATGCAGGAGTCAGAGATAACTCAGCAGGCCAGGAAGCATCAGAGGAGCAGTGAAGTTGATGTTTCGGATTGAGATCCAACGTGAAACATCAGCTTTCCCGCTCCTCTGATGCTACCTGGCCTGCTCTGTTCTTCCAGTTCCACATTGTGTCATATGTGGTGAAATTAAAAGGCAAGCTGACAGCAGAAACAGTTATTTCTCTGTCTCTGAAGGAGGAAGGGCCAAAGTCACCATTTGAGGTCATCTCATAATTATGTGCAGTTTGTTTAAAGGAAGTCTTGAAATCTCCCCCTGTAAGTTCAAGCTGATTCCTTCAATTCTTATTGTCCTTTCTTTGACTTTATTTAAACATTCCAATTTTCTTAAAAATGTTTCTGGTTTTTTTTGTAAAACCAACTTCAGAAACAATTAATGCATACGACAAGATTCTGAGTTCGAACTGCACATTTGTAAATTGGAAGAGGGGATTGTTTAATGAGACCCAATTGTCCTCGTGCACCAGTCACTGAAAGTAAACACACCAGTGCAACAGGCAATAGAGAATGCAAACAGTATGATGGCCTTCATAGTGAGGGGATTCAAGAACAGGAACAATAATGCCTTGCTACAATTATACAGGGCATTGGTGAGGCCACACCTGGAATATTGTGTGCCATTTTGGTCTCCTTATCTGAGGGAGGATGTTCTTCTACGACAGAGTTCAGGTATGATATAGCAACTCGAATTCTGGAATGGCAGGACTGACGTATGATGAGAAATTAAAATCAGTTAGATTGTGTTCACTGAAGTTCAGAAGAAATAGGGAGTGGATCTCGTGGAAACCTGTAAATTTCTAAAAAGACTAGACAGATTAAATACAGAAAGGCTGTTCCCAATGGTGGGGGAGTCCAGAGCCAAGTATTATAGTTTAAAGATAAGGGGTAAACCTTTCAGACCGAGATGTGAAGAACCTCCTTCACCCTCAAAGGGTTGAGCCTGTGGAATTCATTACCAATGAAAGTGGTTGAAGCCAAACCTTTGTGTTTTCATGAAGGAGATAGATAGAGCTCTTGTCACTCAAGGTGGGATGAGGGTTTTGAGCTTGAAGATCAGCCACAATCGTATTAAATGGTGGGGCAGGTTCGAGGGGTTGAAAGAGACAAAAAAACTGCTGGAATCTAAGGTAGACAAACAGGAGGCTAGAAGAACACAGCTGGCCAGGCAGCATCTGGAGGAAAGGAGCAGTCAACATTTCAGGTATTACCCTTCTTCCGTACTGGGTGTGGGGGCAGGGGAAGCTGCAGATAAAAAGAGGCGGGGAAAGGGGGAGGTGGAATGGTGGTGATAAGTGGACGCTGGTGGTAGGTATGGCCTGGTTGGTCGGTGGGAGGGATGAATCCAGTTGGTGGCTGGAAGGGATGGTCAGAGGTGGAATGGATGGGATGAGGTGAGGCTGGAAGGGGAGCCAGAGGATGGATGGAAAGGTTATTTGAAATTGAAGAACTCAATGTTGAGTCCTCCAGGCTGTAGAGTGCCCAGGCAGAAGATGAGGTGTTGTTCTTCAAATTTGCGGTCCAACATACTGCAACACTGGAGGAGGCCGAGGATGGACGTGTTGGAGGGGGAGTGGGGAGGGGAGGTGAAATTGTCAGTGATTGGGAGGTTAAGTTGCCCATAATGAGCCAGGCAGAGATGCTCGGTGAAACAATCACTAGTCCATGTTAGGCCTCACAGACGTAGACCAGACAACATCTGGAGCACCGGATGTAATTGACTAGGTTGGAGGAGATGCAGATGAAGCTCTGTCTCACCTGGAAGGACTGTTTACAGCCTTGAATGGAGGTGGTCTGCGGGCAGCTGTTGCATCTTTTACGGTTCCAGGGCAAGGCACTGGACGGGTTGGAGTGGTCGGTGGGGAATGTGGCGCGAACTAAGGAGTGGTGAAGGGAATGGTCCTTGCAGAATGTAGAGAGGGGTGGGGAGTAGAAGATGTTCCAGGTGGTGGGGTCTGATTGGAGTTGGCAGAAGTGTTTGAGGATGATATGTTGGACGCAGAGGCTGGTGGAGAGGAAAGTGAAGGCAAGGGGTGCCTATCTTTATTAAGTTTATTAACCTTCATTAAGGTTGCCCGTGGGCATTCGCACTGCCCCCAGCTAAGCCTGCCTGTTTGTAAGTTATGTCGAACAGTCCCTCTTCAGTACATATACCAGTACTGCTCCCCAGCTCTTCCACCGATACATCAATGACTGCATCGGAGCTGCATCTCCGTTTCCATTTCTGGTGACAGCTTGCATACCAACATTTACTATAAACCCACAGACACCCATAGCTACCTAGACCACACCTCTTCCCACCCTGTATCCTTCAAATACTCCATCCCGTTTTCCCAATTCCTCCATTTCCATTGCATCTGCTCTGACGAGGAGATGTTCCACTCTCAAGCATCCCAGATGTCTGCCTTTTTCAAACAACACTCTTTACCCCCATCTGTAATCTAGACAGTCCTCCACCACACCTCTTCCATTTCCCACTCCACAGATCTTAACCACAGACACTCACCCCTCACGTTCACTTTCCACCCCACCAACCTCCACATCCAACATATCATCCACAAACACTTCTGCCAACTCCAATTAGACCCCGCCACCTAGAACATCTACCACCCCTAGCCCTCTCTGCCAACCACGAGAACCATTCCCTTCGCCACTCCTTAGTTTGCACCCATCTCCAACCCGCCCAGTACCTTCCCCTGTAACCGTACAATCTGCAACACCCACCCACAGACCACCTCCCTCACCTCCATTCAAGGCCCTAAACGGCCCTTCCAGGTGAGTCAGAGCTTCACCTGCATGTCCTCCAACCCTAATCTATTGCATCCGGTGCTCCTGATGTGGTCTTCTCTACATGGGTGGGATCAAATGTACACTAGATGATCATTTTGCTGAGCCTGGCCTGCAAAAGCTGACTTAACCTCCCGGTCACCACCTATTTCAGCTCCCTGTCCCACTCGCCATCTGACAGTTCCATTCTTGGCCTCCTCTAGTGTCGCAGTGACTCAATGCAAATTTGAAGAACAAGACATTATCTTCTGCCTGGGTACCCTACAGCTTGAAGGACTCAATATTGAATTCTCCAATTTCAAATAGACTTCCCACTCATCTCGTGCCTCCCCTTCCAGCCCCACCTCCTCCCTTCCATTCCACTTACTGACCCTCCCTTCCAGCCACCAACTGGAGTCATCCCTCCCACAGACCAACCACCAGTGTCCATTTATCACCATCATTCTACCTCCACCCTTTCCCCTTCTCTCTTTATCTGTAGCTTCCCCTACCCCCACCTCCAGTCCTAAAGAAGGGTAATACCTGAAACATTGACTGCCTGGCCTGTTGTGTTCTTGCACCCTCCTGTTTGTCGATCAAGGGTTGTAACGGCCTACTCCTGCTACTATCTTCTATGTTCCTACAGTCTATGTCAGCTAAGCTTCAGCTCATCTGTCAGTTTTTGGAATAATTTGAGTTTCTCACAGCATAGAAAGCTTGTTTTTAAGTTAAAACTGAAAAATAAAGTTAACACCATTCGCAAACATTTTAACTTCCTGTTTTACTTGAGAATTACTCAACACATCCAAAACTATGTCTCTCAACTTCTCAAAGTCAAACCCAGCAGACAGGAAACATGTGAATACGATTTCAAGCCTTACCAAAACTGCTTCCTCATAGAATTATAGAACCCCTACACTGCAGAAAGAGGCCAATCAGCCCATCGAGTCTGCAAACAGCCTTCCAAGGAGCATCCCACCCAAACCCAGCCCCAACCTTATCCCCGTAACTCCACATTTGCTATGGCTAGTCCACCCAGCCTGCACATCCCTAAATGCCATGAACAATTTAGCATGAACAATCCACCTCGTGCACATTTTTGGACTGTGGGAGTAAACCCAGCAGAAGCCCACAGAGACACGGTGTAAACATGCAAACTCCACACAGATAGTCACCCAAGGCTAGAAGCAATGAGTTGAACAAACTGCCCCTTTTTTTAAATGCTATGAGATCATTGATTCATTATTGTCAGTGGGCATCACTCTTAGAACTTCTGGGAGGCCACAGCACTCTATCTACAATGACGCTTGAATTTACAAGCTGCTACCTCAAAGATATTATCAACTATACCTGGATATTCACTTGGACTGTGGTCATCCCAAGATCAAATTTCCTGAATCCACTGTGTGTGCTGGTTAACAAGAATTTAACCTGTTTATGTGAAATTCCTATTTTAACAAAAGTATGCATTTGCTTTTGCAAAACATTTGTTCACAAGACAGGCAAAGATATTTAGTGGGAACATGCTAACTGCTCATGTAATCATTCTTGCATCATATAATAAATGTCATAGCATTCCCTTAAATGCTGTAATAACGAATAGATGCTTACTCCTTATTCTATTTAGGGCTGCAGATGTGGTAATGTTAAAATGTGTTTCTCATTATGCTCCATGTATCTTGATTGTATTTTGCAGTGAAGAAAATCTCCCATTGGATCTTATGGCGTCATGGCAAGTTATTCTAGTCGTTGTGGTACTGATCATCATCGTTCTGCTCGCTGCTGCTGTTATTCTTTACGTAAAATTAAAACAGCAGAAGAAAAGTGGTATGTTCAGTCTGGCAGAAAATCTAAAAGATTTGTTTAAAACATCCATGAAAATGAATTTGCATTTCTTTATTTAAAAGCAGCAAAGTTACAGTTTGAGGCCAGAGATTGCTGCTTCCTGACAGACCTGTGCTATTCCCTGCATCACCATTTAAACTAAATTGTTCATGGTGTTTAGGGATGTGCAGTTAAACTGTATAAACACAAGGGAATGAAACTCAAAGGTCAGGCAACATAGACAATTAGCATTATTAGCTAAATGCCTGTTTCACAAATAGAAGCCAGACTTGGACCCCCAAAATTATTTATAAAGTTTGTAAAGTTTGGAGTATAGACAGATGAGGGAGGATCGAATTGAAACTTTTAGAATACTGAATGGCCTGGACAGAGTGGATGTTGGGAAGATGCTTCCATTGGTAGGAGAGTCTAAGGCCCGAGGGCACAGCTTTAGAGTAAACGGAAGACGTTTTAGAACAGAGATAAGGAGAAATTTCTTCAGCCAGTTAGTGGTGAATCCATGGGATTCACTGCCACAGAAGGTTGTGGAGGCCAGGTCATTGAGTACAGTGAAGACTGAAATAGATAAATAGGCTCTGGATTATTAAAGGGATTAAGGGTTGCTGGGAGAAAGCAGGAGAATGGGGTTGAGGAACTTATCAGCCATGATTGAATGGCAGAGCAGACTCAATGGGCCGAATAGCCTAATTTCTGCTCCTGTGTCTTATGGACTTAAAGTGGGGAAATCAAATGACTTATCACTGTAATCTCGGCTAATATAGGTGTTCTTGTCTGGAGCAGCAAATTGATCTCAATGGTTTAAGGATATTACAAGGAAAGCATACGTTGGCAAGGTAGCAGATGATAGGATTGGGCCTTCAGTTCTGAGGAAGGGTCACCGGACCCAAAACATTAACACTGATTTTTTACTTCACAGATGCTGCCAGACCTGCTGAGCTTTTCCAGCAACTTTGTTTCTGGTCCTTACTCTGATGCCTTCAACAACTGAATTACTTGATTTGATTTGATTTTTTTGAATTATTGTAGTAACATGTACCTAAGTACAGTGAAAAGCTTTGTTTTGCAAGAAGTATAGGCAGATCATAGCAAACAAGGACGTACAGAGCATAGGATGCTTAAACAGAGAGAGGCGTACAAGGTTATGGTTACATAGGAGGAGCAAAAAGCAAGATCAACATTAGCAAGATCGACTATTATTCGAAGTTACAGAAGTCTATTCAACAGTCTAATAACAGCAGGGCAAAGCTGTTCTTGAACCTGTTGGTACATGTGTTCAAGCTTTTGTATCTTCTGCCTGACAGAAGAGGTTGCAGGAGAGCATTACCGGGATGGGATGGGTCTTTGATGATGTTGGCAGCCTTTCCACAACAACAAGAAGTGTAAATGGAGTCCATGGATGGGAAGTCAGCAAACTGTACATTCAGTGCCAGAAACTGAGTATTTGAGCCAGATATTGAAGGCAGCTGGGAAAAGAGAAGTGGCATGTCAGCAATAGCCAACAATCGACAGAAGACAAGGGAGATTGGCGAGCAAATTAACAAATGAGAATGTCTGCCTAACAGGAGAAGGAAAATCAGCTATGCACAAATAAAAATAGTTGGGCTACTTCCAACAACATTTTACCTTTGACTGATACCAGCGAGGAAACCATAGCATTTGTTTTACATTGTTTTAATTCAAAAGATGATCTGGATTTTGTAGACAGTAGTGAAGTGATGATATCACTGCTGACATTCAAAAAAGCTGCCCGGATCTCATTATCTCATTGCTAATTTCATTCTGATACCAACTCTTCAGGTAATCCAATATCTGGTATGCATAATTCTATCACAGCAGCACGGTGGCTCAGTGGTTAGCACTGCAGCCTCACAGCGCCAGGGACCCTGGTTCGATTCCAGCCTCGGGCAACTGTCTGCGTGGGTTTCCTCCGGGTGCTCCGGTTTCCTCCCACAGTCCAAAGATGTGCAGGCTAGGTGGATTGGCCATGCTAAATTGCCCATAGTGTTCAGGGGTGTGTGGGTTATTGGGGGATGGGTCGGGGTGGGAGGCTTCAAGGGGTGGTCTGGACTTGTTGGGCCGAAGGGCCTGTTTCCACACTGTAGGGAATCTTATCAGACAGCCTAAAAAATTTAAAGGTTTCTCATAGATGGCAAAAAATGTATTTTATCATTTACTTTCTATAATTTTATAGAAAAAAAATACTTGGACATGTGCATGTGATTAAGTCAGAACCTGAAAATTGATAAAATGTTGTATTTTAAAAATCTATGGACTCTTTAAAATAGAATGCAGAAAGTTCACATGCCATAAATATAAAATTGTTCTTTCAGGGCTAGAAAGATTGATCAACAATAGTTATTTAATGTGCTGTTAAAAATTCTTCTTTCATAAAGGCATAATTTTTCAAGATACTTATTGTAATTAATTGTATGAGATATGAAAATTGGCATCAATCAGTGTTGTCTAATTGATTTCCATTTATCAGGGCCTCAATAGCGCACCCTGTGGAAGAACAGATCATAAGCGGCATGGTGCCTCACAGCTTCAGGGACCCGGTTTCGATTCTACCCTCAGGCAACTGTCTGTGTGGAGTTTGCACATTCTCCTCATGTCTGCATGGGTTTCCTCTGTGTGCTCTGGTTTCCTCCCACAGTCCAAAAATGTGCAGGGTAGGTGGATTGGTCATGCTAAATTTTTGCCCATAGTGCCCAGGGATGTTTAGGTTAGATTGGTTAGACATGGGAAATTAGGGGAATGGGCCTGGGGGGGATGCTCTTCAGAGGGACAGTGTGGATTTGTTGGGTTAAATGGCCTGTTTCCACACTGTAGGGATTCTTTGATCTTCTATGATTATCACTACGAGCAACTCTATAAATTTCCACGTTTAACACATTTGTTCAGATAATAGAGGCTGCTGTCATTTTCACACAGCAATGTTGATGCCTTCACTGAAATAACAACTGAATACTGTAGGCCCGTACAAGGAGCTTCAAAGCTGACGGAGAAGCAGGGAGAGAGGGAGATGGACAATGATATTTTGCACGAGTATTACTAATATCTCACAAGTGACTAATTAATGAATCAATTACAATACATTTGAAACCAATGAATTCTGTAACTGAACACAGCCTCCGGATGGCATGATAAGAAACTATAATTCTTTAAGCTATCTTACAGAGGAATAAAATCTCTGCGGAGCCCGGTAGCTGGTGAAGCATAAATTCAGTGAATTAACAAACTGGAATTGAAACATGGATTGTTGTAAAAATGTATCTAGTCACTGATGTCCTTTGGGCCTGGTCAATATGTGCCCTCCAGAGTGGCCAGGTAAACCATACAGTTCAATGCATTGTCAGCAACACCCACATCTAGAGAGGAAAAAAAATGTAAAATGCTCCTATTATAATTTTATTTTTCAGTCACAGTTGAACGGAATGCAGCTGGCTTTGGTAGTCTTGCTTCCTCCGTCACGGTAAGAAGATTCTATGTCAAGCTCACATGATGACAAAAGGTCCAAGGCAACATTTGATAACTCTGATTGGATACAGCATGGCATGACAATCTGACTACATGACACTCGCACACGTGACCACTGATCACATGATGCTTAATTGCAAACATTAGTGCATTTACTTCAAAAAGGTCAGGTCACCTAGAGTTGCTCCTGGATGAGCCACTGTCTCACAGAGAGAACTGAAAGGTCACAAGTGCACTGATGGTAAGGAAACATAGGGGTCAAAGATGAAGAAGCAATTTGTGGAGGGGAATCCAAATGGGAGGACCTGTTGTTTCAACATTAGCTAGAAGCGAATCATTGGAGAAGTGTTGGTAACTCATATTAATGTTCTGATGAAGAGTCATCTGGACTCGAAACTTAGCTTGCTTTCTCCCCATGGCCCACTGTCATTTCCGGTAACAAGGTGTAGCGCTGGATGAACACAGCAGGCCACGCAGCATCAGAGGAGCAGAAAAGCTGACGTTTCGGGCCTAGAGCCTTCTGAAAAAGTGATCTCCAGCATTTTTTTCTGTTCTCAGTTAATGCTAGTAACATTCAGGTTCCCCTTGTAAGTGAAAGCCATAAAATAATCATTGATAGTCCTAAAATAATTGGCATTATTAGGTGTGACACCATAATATCTTGGCTATGACTAGTCATAATCCTCAACCCACCAATATTCACCCTGAAACCACAGATGGATTCCTGTTGTTGAAAAAGATGCAGCCAGGCTCCCGCTTTTAACAGACATGCTCTGTCCCATAGGAACATAGAAACACTGGAACAGGAGTGGCCTATTCAGCTACCATTCAATACAATCATGGCTGATTAATTTTTTAATATCTTGTCTGTATAACCCTACATGTTGTTGGTAAGCAGAAATCTGTCAATCTCTACCTTAAACATTAGACAATAGACAATACGTGCAGGAGTAGGCCATTCTGCTCTTTGAGCTAGCACCACCATTCGTTACGATCATGGCTGATTATCCACAATCAGTATCCTGTTCAAATATTGTCAAATATTGAACTCCCACAGTCCCATGTTGTAGAGAATTCCAAAGGGTAAAAACCCTCTGAGTAAACCCTTCACCCAGAGATTTGTGAGCGTATGGAATAGTTTACCAGTGGTAGTCGTGGAAGTGGAGTCATTAGTGACACTTAAGCGACTGCTGGACAAGCACATGGACTGCAGTGAATTGAGGGGAATGTAGGTGAGGTTATTTTATTTTTGGATTAGGATTATTCCATGGCACAACATCATGGGCCGAAGGGCCTGTACTGTGCTGTACTTTTCTATGTTCTAAAATCATTTCTCCTTGTATTGGACCTAAATGTATTTCTCCTTATTTTTAATTTGTTTCCTTTGGTTTTGGACCGCCAGGCCAGAGGAAACATTTGACCTGCATCTACTCAGTCTATCCATTCAAGTATTTTATCAGTTTCAAAGAGATCATATCTCATTCTTTGAAACTTTTGGGAATATGGGCACAGTATGCCCAATCTCTCTTCATAGGATATTCCTGCCATCCCAGAAGCAAATCCAGTGAACTGTCACTGCACTCCCTTTATAGAGTTAAGGAGAGGGAAATGACACAAAGTACTCTGGGTGTACTTAACCAAGTTCCCATACAATTGAATTAAGACTTTACTACTCCCGTGCTCAAATCCTCTTGCAATAAAGGCTAACATTTGATTAGCCTTTCTAATAAATTGCTGTAGTCTTCTTAGAACTTGGTTCAATTTTTCTAGCTCCTTGTCAAGGAATTAAGAATGAGCTGTATACATCAGTCAGAGCTGACCTTTAGTTAGGCTTCACATAACAAAACCAACCATATCAAATTCACCTGAAGTGAGCAGAGAGATTGCAAATGGGAAAAGGAGGTTAACACAATCCTCACAGGATGGCCAAATTATCAGGTTTATTCAAGAGGTTCCATAAATGCACAGGGAAAAGCTAGAGCATCTGCGCAGCCCCCAGCCATCTGCATTGCCACACACTCCCAGGGCTGGGTTTGAGCAATTAGCTGTCATGAAGGAGCGAGTGACTTCTGAGTTTACTTATTTGGAATCTTAGAATTTTGCAATATAGAGGGAGGTCATTGGGCCCATTGTGTCTGTACCAGCTCCTGGAAGAGCTATCCAGCTAGTCCGAATTTCCAGCCCTATCCCTGCAGCCCTCTGAATTCATCACTTTCAAATATATATCCAGTATATGTAGTGAGTGCACATTCCTGGGAGCCAATAAATGGCATCCTTATTGGCTGAGTTTAAGGTGATTAGTCTGTCACTTAGTCTGTAGAGGGACACCCCTCGATAAGGTACAGCCTTGTTAATTTTTCTGTCCACAAGCGCATGCAGGGTTTCTTCTGAGGGCCCAATGGTGGAGATTGACTGGCTGTCCAGGGCCTCATCTTCTCCTGAACCTGTTGAACAAGGATCATGGTGACGTTAATAGTTCAAAGCCTACCATGTGATTGATGTAGTGAAAGACACAGGGGCCATGAAGAATGGATGCTTGAAACAGGGTTGTAAGAAGTGAAGACCATCATTGATTTGGTGCAGGAGTCTGAGTCCAGGAGGGGAGGGAGTTTGGGGTGCATGTGTCAGTTTACAATAAAATCTGAGTGGAATTTATCCCTGTTCTGTGGTGAGTTTGATGGTGGGGGGGGCACTTAACCATGAAGGAGAGAGGGAGGTGGGGACTGCCATTTTCCTGCCTCCCCTCCTTGATGAAATGCATGGTAGTCAGTCCCAAGGTTGACGCCATCACCAGGCAATGTCACTCTCAGGGTTTAAGCCAACAATGGGCCATGCATGGCTCTCTCAGGCCCCCAGAGAGGGCCCTCAGTTAAAGACAATCAGTGTCTTTGAGGACCTGATACAGGCAGTGGTGGAAGGGCAGCTGTGACCCACTGCACACCCACACTCTGCACTGCACCCCTTCCTCGCCATAGCTCCAAGCCCCGTTCTCCATGAACCTTCGCTCTCTAGTTGCCTGGGTGCAAAGACCTTACTGGACCTGGTGTGTCATACCACCACCTCCCAGCCGACGCTGCTGCTCACAGGAGCTGCCAGTCCACGATGACCCCCCAAAGTAAGTACCTGAGTGGTACTTAATGATTTTTCTGAAGAAGGGTCTTGACCCGAAACGTCAGCTTTCCTGCTCCTCTAATGCTGCTTTGCCTGCTGTGTTTATCCATGTTATCTCAGATTCTCCAGCATCGGCAGTTCCTACCATCTCAGTACTTAATGCAGCTGGCTTTGCCTAAAAGACAGGTGGAGGGGGCACTCTTGTGGCACAGTGGTAATGCCCCTACCCCTAGACCAGAAGGCTAAGTCCCCAACCTGCCCCAGAGTTGTGTAATAACATCTCTGAGCACAGAGATAGAAACACAGATTAAATAGGGGGTGGCCTAGCTGGCTAATTAGCCTTTGGGCAAGACCACTGTCCCCACATTTAAATACCCCTCTAGGATCTGATTAACATTGTTCCATTATTGCATTAACAGTTTCCCTTTTGTCTTGGTTTCCTCAGGAGGATACAACTGTGATGTATTCCACTGTGAAAGTGGTACCCAAAGCTGACTTGGAAAGTACTTACATTAACCTGCAGGATCTTCAATGTCAAGGAACAGCTAAAGACCAAAGTTCTTCAGACTCTGTAGAATATTCCACGATTGTCTTCAGATCACAACGAAATAATCCAAAAGAGGAGCCACGTGTGCTTTCTCCAGGCAATGTCAACAATATGTCGTAACTTCGAATTCAAACGAACCCCACTATACAATTTCTCAATAAGTTCGTACATATGAACTTACTGTTGTTTTAAAGCTATTTTTTGATAGATCTATTGAGTCATTCTGTTGAAAGATTACAGCATTGGCCCTCAACACAGACTTGACTTCATTATTTCCCTTTTGAAATTTGCCATTATCATCTAAAATAAATACATCGTGCAGCCATAAAACACAAACATTCTCTTGCAAAGAGTCAGCCTGACTTGAGGCTTTGTTTGAAGTATACTTAGCCATGTCAGTTAAGAGGCTGTAGATATTCTAACGCTGGTTTCTTATGTTACTGAAGACTTTCCCTGTCTATTCCAGAAGTGCTCTCATTTCCTTATACTTTTGTTAACTTTGATGCTTGAAGTGTGGCAGCTAGCAAACAGAAACATTTAAAGACATGAGACATATAGTTTTATTCTTTTATCAGTTGTAACTTTGGTGGAAATTATTTGACCACATCTGTTTTGTTTCATGGATGTGTAAATAAGTTGTCTATAGAATTAAAATAAATACCGATACTGACTGCAAATGTGAAACCAGATATAAAGTATTGACACAAAAATAATTGTCTACTTCTGTGCACATCATTTGGGAGGTATTTCCCATTAACCTCTTCAAACATGTTATTGAATAACTCTGGAACAGACGTGACTTGAACCTGAACCTTCTGGTTCAAAGGTATAGGCATTACAATTTTGCTACAAGAATCTCCATACTTACAGATCTCAGCTCCAACAGATGAGCTATCGACGGGGAGTCACCACAAGTCCACTTTAGTGTTGGGTCTTCTACAATATTAAATAAGAAACTGACCCAATAGCCTTTATTGCCACATGCACTCGAGTGAATGCAGTGAAATGTTTGTAATGCCACCTATTTGGCGCTATCTTACACACACGGTTCCTAGGTACAGATAGCTTAATGTTGTTAGAGTTGAAAGAGTAAAAGAAAGACTGGCACGGGAATACAAAATTTAAGAAGTCCGCAATGGGAATAAAAGGTATCTTTGAAATACTCAATTTATTCTCCTTCTCACTGACGCTGTCTACACCAGGCTTCACTGCCTTCACGTGCCGTCCTTCCTCCCGGACTCGTCTCCCCCACCGGCCTGGGCTCAATCTGCTCCCTATCGGGCCCCAATCCCCAACTCGGATCCCAGCTGAGCCCGTGCTCCGGCCGCAACTCGCTCCCAGGACTCGCCTCCCTAGTGCGCCCAGGCTTGGTCTGCTCCCACTCCGGGCTCTGGCTGTGACTCACTTGCCATGCTGGCCTGGTCTCGGACTTGACTCCCACTCTGGGCTGGACTCAGACTCGCGACCAACCTCCATTCCCGCCAGGTAAGGTCGTTTAAGAAGTTAAAATTTGTTGGGGGAGGTCGAGGAGAAAAACTGCAGTAAATGACAAGAAAAGGAATTGGCAGGTAGAGGAGTTCCAGCTGATGTGTTTTACTCTGCTCCTGATGAGAACAGTCCCACTTTTTCCAAAAAAGTATTTCTGTATAACTTTGCATTCATATTTCTAACGTCTTATAGACAGCACATTATTCCTTGGGTAAAGATAATGAACTGTGCACTGAGTGCCAATCACACTATGAAAACATAGATAATAAAATGTGAGGCTGGATGAACACAGCAGGCCAAGCAGCATCTCAGGAGCACAAAAACTGACGTTTCGGGCCTAGACCCTTCATCAGAGAGGGGGATGGGGGGAGGGAACTGGAATAAATAGGGAGAGAGGGGGAGGCAGACCGAAGATGGAGAGTAAAGAAGATAGGTGGAGAGAGTGTAGGTGGGGAGGTAGGGAGGGGATAGGTCAGTCCAGGGAAGACGGACAGGTCAAGGTGGTGGGATGAGGTTAGTACGTAGATGGGGGTGCGGCTTGGGGTGGGAGGAAGGGATGGGTGAGAGGAAGAACCGGTTAGGGAGGCAGAGACAGGTCGGACTGGTTTTGGGATGCAGTGGGTGGGGTGGAAGAGCTGGGCTGGTTGTGTGGTGCAGTGGGGGGAGGGGACGAACTGGGCTGGTTTAGGGATGCAGTAGGGGAAGGGGAGATTTTGAAACTGGTGAAGTCCACATTGATACCATTGGGCTGCAGGGTTCCCAGGCGGAATATGAGTTGCTGATCCTGCAACCTTCGGGTGGCATCATTGTGGCAGTGCAGGAGGCCCATGATGGACATGTCATCTAAAGAATGGGAGGGGGAGTGGAAATGGTTTGCGACTGGGAGGTGCAGTTGTGTGTTGTGAACTGAGCGGAGGTGTTCTGCAAAGTGGCCCCCAAGCCTCCGCTTGGTTTCCCCAATGTAGAGGAAGCCGCACCGGGTACAGTGGATGCAGTATACCACATTGGCAGATGTGCAGGTGAACCTCTGCTTAATGTGGAATGTCATCTTGGGGCCTGGGATAGGGGTGAGGGAGGAGGTGTGGGGGCAAGTGTAGCATTTCCTGCGGTTGCAGGGGAAGGTGCCGGGTGTGGTGGGGTTGGAGGGCAGTGTGGAGCGAACAAGGGAGTCACGGAGAGAGTGGTCTCTCCGGAAAGCAGACCGGGGTGGGGATGGAAAAATGTCTTGGGTGGTGGGGTCGGATTGTAAATGGCGGAAGTGTCGGAGGATGATGCGTTGTATCCGGAGGTTAGTAGGGTGGTGTGTGAGAACGAGGGGGATCCTCTTAGGGCGGTTGTGGCGGGGGCGGGGTGTGAGGGATGTGTTGCGGGAAATGCGGGAAACAATGTGTTTAACAAGGGGATAGGAGCAGCAGATTGATAATCTCTGCCCATCTTCTGATGGGAATATGCACACCATACCATTAGTTATTTTCGTATTTCTGTTCCTTTCTGGAATTGGATATCCAGATACAACAATCTTAACTGTGGCCTAACCCCACTGTCTGTGAGAACGGTCACTGTAACAGTTTCCATCAGAGACTCCCTTGTCCGCTCCACACTGCCCTCCAACCCCACCACACCCAGCACCTTCCCCTGCAACCGCAGGAAGTGCTACACTTGTCCCCACACCTCCTCCCTCACCCCCATCCCAGCCCCAAGATGACATTCCACATTAAGCAGAGGTTCACCTGCACATCTGCCAATGTGGTATACTGCATCCACTGTACCCGGTGCGGCTTCCTCTACATTGGGGAAACCAAGCGGAGGCTTGGGGACTGCTTTGTAGAACACCTCCACTCGGTTCACAACAAACAACTGCACCTCCCAGTCGCAAATCATTTCCACTCCCCCTCGCATTCCTTAGACGTCATGTCCATCCTGGGTCTCCTGCAGTGCCACAATGATGCCACCTGAAAGTTGCAGGAACAGCAACTCATATTCCACTTGGGAACTCTGCAGCCCAATGGTATCAATGTGGATTTCACAAACTTCAAAATCTCCCCTTTCCCCACTGCATCCCAAAACCAGCCCAGCTCGTTCCTGACTCCCTAATCTGTTCTTCCTCCCTCCTCAAGCTGCACATCCATTTCCTACCTACTAACCTCAACCTGCACCCATGACCTGTCTATCGTCCCTGGACTGACCTATCCCCTCCGTACCTCTCCACCTACACTCACCTCTACAGGCTCCATCCCCGCCCCTTTAACTTGTTTGTCTCTCTCCACCTATTTTCTCCTCTATCTACCTTCGATCCGCCTCCCCCTCTCTCACTATTTATTTCAGAACCCTCTCGTCATCCCCCTTTTCTGATGAAGGGTCTAAGCCCGAAACGTCAGCTTTTGTACTCCTAAGATGTTGCTTGGCCTGCTGTGGTCATCCAGCTCCACACCTTCTTATCTCCATCAATAGAACTTTTTTTGTGGTCCATTGTGCCATCTAGTGATTATTTGAGAAACTGTCCAAAAAGCATGTCTTGAATGCTTTGACAACTTTAACATGTAAGTTTCTGATTAGAAAAGATTAAAGCATTTAATTGCTGAACAGGTCTCTGAAAAATATTATCTTATTTTTTAATAACAATGATTCAGACTCACACTTCCTCCATCTTTATTTTGTATCCCACATGAACAGACCTCTAAAGGGGAGAGGATGGCCAAAGATGTACAGGGTCTCCCTTCATCTAACAGTTACTTACCAGCTCAGTGGGTAAGAAACCTGAATCTCACTCGGTCAGTTAAGCACTTTAGTTACTATTAATGTTTTTTTAGGATTAATTTTCCAAGATCGAAGCAAGTTAACTGCAGAAGGCCATCAGGAGCTGATTTCCCAGCATTACATTAACTCATTAGGGTACGAGTCCATAGCTCCCTGAGAGTAGCCACGCAAGTAGATAGGGGGGGTAAAAAGGATGTACGGCTTCTTGCCCTTATTGGTCGGGGATTTGAGTACAAGAGTCAGGATGTAATGTTGCTTTATAAAAGTTTGGTTAGGCCACACGTAAAGTATTGCATTCAATTCTGATTGCCACATTACAGGAAGGATGTGGAGGTTTGGGAGAAGGTGCAGAAAAGGTTTATCAGGATGTTGCCTGGATTAGAGGGTATGAGCTATAAGGAGAGGCCAGGAAATCTCACAATGTTTTCTCTTGAGTGGCAGAGGCTGGGAGGAGACTTTGAAGAAGTTTAAAAAATGGAGATACATAGGCACAGTTGATGATTGGAATCTTCTTCCCAGGGCTGAAGACGTCTAATACGCGTGCATTTAGACTGTGAGGGGAAAGTTCAAATGAGACATGGGGGCAATTTCTTTTACCACAGAGCGTGGTAGAAGTTTGAAACGTGCTGCCAGGGGACGATGGTGGAGGCAGGCACAATAGGGGCGTTTAAGGGACTTTTAAATAAGCACACGAATATGCAAGGAATGGACGGATATTGACCAATGGCAGGCAAAAGGGATTAGTTTCATTTGATATCATGTTTGGCACAATATCGTGGGACAAAGGGCCTGTTTCTGTGCTGTACTCTTCTAAGTTCTGTGACCAGATCACCCCAACACAGTTGTTTTCCTTCAGGCTGTAAGCAGTTTTGGAGAGTGTACTTTATTTTAATAATAAATTGCTTGATGCTTATGAACATGCACCAATAAAATTTAACGATGCATCTTCTCATTTGGAGCAACAGAGGAATTGAACCGATTAAAAATTAGTTCAAGTTCCACGTAGAATGCCCTCTCCAGCATGATAAATCATAGATCTGTATGTAATAAATGAACAACATGGTTTACTGATTTCAATAAAAAGCTAATCAATGGAGGGTCTTGCAGTGTAGTGATAGTGTACCTACCTCTGAGCCAGGAGGCCCTGGCTAAAGCCCCATCTGTACCTGAGATGTTTAACTACATCTCTGAGCAGGTGCTTTAAAAGTATGTAAAATGTTGAACATCTAATACAGCACCAGAATAAGTGGCACCTGTGGAGACAACTAAAAGTCAACATTTCGACAAATCTGATGTCATGCTGCAACTGTACAAAACGCTAGTGCGGCCTCATTTGGAATATTGCGTGCAGTTCTGGACGCCCCATTACAGGAAGGATGTGGAAGCATTGGAAAAGGTGCAGAGGAGATTTACCAGGATGTTGCCTGGTCTGGAGCGCAGGCCCTATGCAGAAAGGCTGAGGGACCTGGGTCTGTTCTCATTGGAGAGAAGGAGGCTAAGAGGGGATCTAATCGACACATTCAAGATGACCAGAGGATTAGAAAGGGTGGACAATGAGAGTCTTTTTCTAAGGATGATGACTTCAGCTTGTACAAGGGGGCATAGCTACAAATTGAAGGGTGATAGATTTAAGACAGATGTCAGAGGCAGGTTCTTTACTCAGAGAGTGGTAACGGCATGGAACGCCCTGCCTGCCAATGTAGTTAACTCAGCCACGTGAGGGGCATTTAAACAGTCCTTGGATAAGCATATAGATAATGATGGGATAGTGTAGGGGGAGGGGCTTAGATTAGTTCACAGGCCGGTGCAACGTCGAGGGCCGAAGGGCCTGTTCTGCGCTGTATTGTTCTATGTTCTATGTGCTAAATCATTAATATACTCGAACAGTTGTAGATTCTCCTACAAGAGGAAACATCCTTTCCACGCCAACCCTCTCTGGATCTTGTAAGGTTCTATCAAGTCACCTCTTAGTTTTCTATACTGCAGCAAATCCAAGCCTGGCCACTCAAACCTTGCCTCATGAAACAACCTATCTGTGCTGGGATTAGTCTTGTAGACCTTCTGATTTCGCCAGTCTTCGTGTGGATTAAAATTCCCATGGCCGGGATATCGCTGCTTTAGACAAGACAGAGGAGGAAGCAAATGGGGTGAAGATGTCACATTAGGTTAGGGAACATACCACTGCTACATTGAGGGAGGATTCCTTGGAATGATGTTGCAGCAAGGAATTATGGTTACAGCTCAGGAATAGGAAGGGTGCAATCACAATGCTGGGATTGTATTACAGATTTCCCAGCCGCCAACAGGAGATGGAGGGAGAGGTATGTAGTCAGATTCTGGAAAGATATGAAAATACCAAGGTAACTTCCCCCCCTATTTACAGGAACTCCTTTAGTACTGCGGGTTTGGAAGTATGTTAGCGAGGTGTATCCAGGAGAGTTTTCTGAAACATTATGTGGATAGTAGCTACAGGACCTGGTACTGGAAAATTAGCTGGGCCAAGTGATCAAAGTTTCAGTGGGGGAGCATTGTGGGAACAATGACAATAATTCCATAGAAGTTTTCAAATACTTATGTATAAGGACAAGAGTGGACCTCGGTTGATGCTGTTGAATAGGGAAGGCTAACTAAGGTAATTACTCAAGAACTGAGCATGGGAGTGGCTGTTTGAGCATAAATCCTCATCTGACGTATGGGAGTCTTTTAAGGACCAGTGGACTAGAGTGCAAGGCAGGCATATTCCTGCAAAAATGAAGAATGGGAATGGCAAGATTCAGGAACCTGGGATGATAGGGGAAATTGTCAGGTTAGTCAAAAAGAAAAGCAAGCATTTCTAAGGTCTAGGCAACTAAAAACAGAAGTCTTTGAAGAAAACAGTGAAAGTATGAAGGAGCTAAAATGGGGAGTTAGAAGGGCTAAAAGGGGCTATGAAATATCCTTGGCCAGCAGGGTTAAGGAAAATCCAAAGGCATTTTATACATCTATTAGGAACAAAAGAATAGCTAGGGAAAGAATAAGTCCATTCAAAGATAAAGGACGGAAGTTATATGTGGAGCCAGAGGAAATGGCTGAGATCCTTAATGAGCACTTTACATGTGTACTCACCAAAAAGAGGGATGTGAGAGATATTGGCGTTAGAGGAATTGGCATGAATACTCTCAGGCAGGTCAACATAATGAAGGAGGAAGTGTTGGGTGTTTTGAAATATGCTAAAGTGGGCAAGACCCCAGGGCCAGATAGGATCTGTTCAAGGAGGCAAGGGAGGAAATAAAAGATTTGAAATCTGATTAACTCAAGACACTGGATCCAACAAACCTAAAACACCTCAGTTTGAGATGCTATGCAAACAGCTAAGTGAGAGTGCCCCTCCAACACTCTCTCAAAAGCAATTGCCAATGAACCTATCCCTCAAATTGAATTAGTGTTCATGATCAAAAAAAATCCGTCTGAATTGCTTTTCTACATTTACTTATTTTTTGCACATGACAGAGGAAAGAAGCTACCAAAGTTCGGAATTTAAAAAACAACTTCCTCAAACTGGAACTGTTTACATCAAAATTGGGAAACAGTCTGTTTTATTGACTCTTAGCCTGCGCATACAAGGAAAATATTTGCAATTCTATAAGGAAGTAAATGATTCAGCACAGACCATTAAAGAGACACAGAGATACATGTATAACACAGAAAACTGTGGATAACTTCACTGGAACCATGAAGTTCACTGCACTGCTGGTCCTCAGTCTGATATCAAGTAAGATTTTTCTCTTCTATATTTGGAATCACTGCTCTCATTTATGTAGTGTCTTCATCTTAGAAAATTGGCTCAAACTTCTTAACAAAGAAGGAAAAGAAACATTTTTTTCTGTGTGAAAGGGGAAATTGGGTGTTCTGATCACTAGCTTTGTTGAAGAGACAGCTTTAAATAGAACCCCTCCCTGCAGTGTGGAAATAGGTTGCTAATCAGAGAAGGAGTTGAT
This sequence comes from Stegostoma tigrinum, assembly GCF_030684315.1. Taxonomy (NCBI): domain Eukaryota; kingdom Metazoa; phylum Chordata; class Chondrichthyes; order Orectolobiformes; family Stegostomatidae; genus Stegostoma; species Stegostoma tigrinum. The sequence continues at coordinate 12,277,404 of NC_081374.1, forward strand.
GAGGGCAAGGGTTTTAACTGTGGAGTTCCAGAAAGTTGGACCTAATTGAAAACAGACCTATTAATGGCACAGTGGGAGCGGACGAAGCTAGATTCGGAGAAGTAGAATTCCCTCAGGGAAGGGAACAGTAGTGTATTGTAGGACATCACAGGAATTTGAGGAGATTGGTACAAGCTATTAAGGAATGTACTAGCCAGAATTGTAACAGAGGAAAGTTCAATTGAAGCATCAAAGAAGGCACTGGATGGTTATTTGTACAAAAGTCATGTGCAAGAATATGGAGAAAAACAGGAGATTTGGCACAAGGTAATGATTCTCATTTGAAGAGTTAGTTCAAGTACAGTGAGTGAATAATACTGTTGTATCAGTGATAATGGGAACTGCAGATGCTGTAGAATCCAAGATAACAAAGTGTGGAGCTGGATGAACACAGCAGGCCAAGCAGCTCCTGCGATGCTACTTGGCCTACTGTGTTCATCCAGCTCTACACTTTGTTATCTAGAATAATACTGTTATTCTGTTGTGTAATCAAAAGGACCACTGAACAAAACACATATCCTGCCTTCCAGGGGAAGAACCATTTGAATAATTGTAGTAACCAGAACAGTCAATGTTAAAACCAAGCAGAAGCTTCCTTCATCACTTGAAGTCATCATGATAGCTCTATAGATCAATCTCATAATCATTTATAGGCAGTACCTCTATGGATTTGGAGTGATGCACTAAATTGCACAAAGCCCTTATTGACTGGCTTCTGATCCTTGCTAGATTCATCCCAGATGGGTTCCATGTCTCATTTCTCAAGCCGCATTAGCCTTGTTGCTCTTAGAACTGATTTTTGGGTTCCTGATGTCCAAAGAACAAAAACAGAGGACTAATGGGCATTTCTTTGTTATTAGGTGCAAGGGATAGACACATGGCAGATGCAATATACTGTAGATAAGTGTGAATTAATGCACTTGGAGAGAAGAACAATACCAATGAGGAGGAACACAATAACCTGAATAGAACTACTGAGGGGGTGGGGGTGTGCATGACCTAAGGATCCTGGGGGGGTGCCCATTCATTCAGGCAGCAGAGCAAGTTGACAAAGCAGTTAGGGATTCTTGGATGTGTAAATAGTCACACTGAACAGAAAAAGAGAAAACCATGCTAAACCTTTACTGGGCAGATGATATGCTTCAGCTGAAGAACTGTGTTAAATTCTGGGACCACACTTTAGGAGCGTCAAGGAGCGGACCAAGGCACAGACATTCACCAGGTTGATATCAGGGGTGATGGTGGTTGTTTATGTGAAGAGATTAGAGAAGCTTGTCTTCTGTAGAGAGGTTGAGCAATTTAAGCCTGCCCCGTCTGGAGTTTAGAATAATGAGAGGAGATCTAGTTAGCAAAGTAGACAGAGAAAGGATTTTTCATTTGGGCAATGTAGAATGAGGGGTCATTTTTTTAAGATAGAGAGTAGCAAATTTAAAACAGAAGTGAGGAAAAATTATTCCTCTCAAATGGTTGTGAACCTGTGGCCGAACCCAAAGCAAGGTGGATCCCCGAGCATTGAATAAATTTAAGGAGAATGACAGAGTTTTAATTAGTAACGAGTTGAAGTCTCATGGAGAGCAAGCCAGAAAGTAGATCCGAGGCCAAGATGAGATCAGCCATGATCGTGTTCAATGGCGTTTCAGGCCCAAGGGGCTGAATGGTCTATTCCTGCTCCAAGTTCTTACGTTCTTAAATTCGATTGTTGTTCTTTAGTGCAGGTTAGGGGAAACTGATCCAGGTACTGAAAACTAGAAAGGATTTTGATGCAGCAAGTAGGGAAAAATATGTCATTTGGCAAGTAGATTTGTAACCAGTGATTTAAAATTATCAGTTTAAACATTAGTGGAGAAATGAGGAGGAATTATTTCGTAGAGAAGATTGTTGGGATCTGGATTGCATTTCCTGAAGTAGTAAGGAAGTCAGATTCCACAGAAATGTTCAAAAGGCATTTGGATACCTATTTGAAGATGAGGGTTATAGAGGAATCCAGGCGTGGATTAATTTGACCAGCTCTTTAAGGAGTTGCCGTACACACAAAAGGCCAAATGACCCCTGCTTTGCTCTAAGATTTGATGATTCCATTCTCTTCCAGCACCTTTACTTCTTCCCCTTGGTGAAATGTTTGCTGTTGTTTTTTGTGACTTTTAAAAACAATTGTCTAAAATTGATTGTTGTAATACAATTCTCACTTATTTGTAACATTTCATACAATAGCTTCATGGACAGAAATCACATGGACAGTGTTGAAAGCTGCAGCAGGGAAAAATATCACTGTCAAATTCCCGTGGAAATGGAATCAAAGAGATGTTGCAATCTGGTGTAAAACATATTCGGAAACTCGCTGCAATGTTATAGCAAGCTTTAAGAAGGGTATGAACAAAAGTTTTCAAAGTAAAACATCCATCTCTGAAGCACATGGGTCAATTTTTATTACCATGCAACCTCTTTGGAAGAATGATACAGGAACATACTGGTGGGGAGCAGCAGATCAACAGTCCATCATTGTTTCAGATGGTACATTATTGAAGGTTTTTACAGGTAAGAGTATTTCAGAAGATTATAAGGCTGCTAATGTCATCTGGCTGCAGTAACACTAGGCCTACTAAACTTCAGGGTGGTGCTATCAAGTCAAGGCTGATCCCCTCAGAACTAAAACCGTAAGACTCAAAGAAGAGCACTTTGCCCTATGACCTGTAAAAGGGAGTGTGAGGTGTAACTACCTCTTAGCAACTTCTAGCGGTTAAATAAAACAAATCCCAGGCACCCACTTTAAAATCAACAAGTCGCAATATATTTACCAACTCTAACACTGAACAATTTAACTAAACTATTAACAAATTGAATAAATCCTTTCTGGTACTAACTATTCCTGAATAAAATGAGATTCTAATGGTGTGCTGTTCCAATAAATTTAAGTCCTACTTATATCAAAAAAAAATTAGGATTTAGTCTCTCAAAGTTACAGCCAGGTTACGGAATGTTCTGTGCCTTCTCCATTGATTCTTTTATCAGGAACATTAACCAGTTGTGCCATTGGTACTTTTGTCATTTAGATGGTGCTTTCCCGAAGATATAGAAGGGGCTGTGAGGGCCAGCAATTCTCTCTTCGGAGCTGAGGGCTGTTAGCTGTGGCAGGTAGTAGCTAGCACTGCTGTCTTTGTCCACTGCCCCCTCCTTTTTATACCCTTGATGACATATCAATATTCCTTACAATAAGGTTGGTCCTATGTTGTCAAAACCAAGAGATTTAAATTTGAGATAACAAAGTGTGGAGCTGGATGAACACAGCAGGCCAAGCAGCATCTTAGGAGCACCAAAGCTGACGTTTCGGGCCTAGACCCTTCATCAGAAAAGGGTCTAGGCCCGAAACGTCAGCTTCTGTGCTCCTAAGATGCTGCTTGGCCTGCTGTGTTCATCCAGCTCCACACTTTGTTCTCTGTATACTTGCAAACCTTTGAGCTGCTGTACACAGACATCTACTTTAAATTTCTAAGTACAGAAAAAACACATGATCTTGTAAAGAGATCATGCAATGCTTCCAACCCCCACCATTCACCTAGCATTTTACAAACATCAAATTCTAACTACATGCCTCCCAATTCACAAGTACTTTATCCAACTTCACAACACTGATGTGCTACAGAATATGAAAAGATCAACACAGGTCCCTGTATCCAAACGTTTCTGCAAAATTGTGTGACTAAACAACTTTGAGTAGGTGACCATCTCACTGATGTTGGCGTAAGACACTGCTACCATAGGATTCATACATGAAGGGTTTTGGTCAAAGATATGTTCAATTTTGTTGAACAACAAGTAGGTTTATTACATATTGCTTAATAGCTAGTTACATTGCATCTATGATACCTGATGGTCTCCTGTGAGAAATTAGCCTCAACTTGAGAGTGAGCACACTTTACTGCCACTGAAACATTCTGGTACACAACTTAAAATAAGTGATCGACTCCATATCTGGTGTGGTAACCTAAAACAAGAACTAGCCTGCTCCTCCCAGAAACAGTCCTTTAAGCATTTTCATTGGAGTTATGGAGAACAAGAAGGAATTACCAAACTTGGACAAACATATCTCCTAGGTATAGTGGAAAATATACACAATTAAAAATGTAACATGAACAACAAAGAACACAAGAGCTTTCAATGCTCACACTGGGCTCTATGTCTCTAAAATTCTGTTTGTATTTCGAAACAGAAAACATTTTTAACATTCTCAAAAGTTACCTCATTTATTTTAGTTTTTTTGTAATTAAAAATATTCAGCTTTTCTTCATTCTTTAGTTTTAATGACTTTCTTTTTCACATTTACCAACAGATTCAGAGGAATCCATCCCAACAGAGATCAATAATGTAATGGAAAATACCACAACTGTTTCGTGTCTGTACACACAACAGGAGGAGATAGACTATAAGAAATTCTTTTGTAAAGTAACCTCTGTAAATAAGTGCACTGTTATCGCCGATTCAAACAAAAATATAGGAAACGAGTATAAAGGGAGAGTTTCAATCATGACAAACAAGTCTCAAAATTTTACAATCACCATGAGTAATACAAGTAAAGCAGATGAAGGACAGTACTGGTGTGGATCAGTAAAAATAGATGACGTAAAGATCACACAGGTTAAAAACCTGACAATTGCTAGTGGTAAGAATCAACTTGTAATTATTATAATTCAGTTGGTCATCCATAGCACTTGACAGAATAGACACACTTGGTCACTACCAGTGTTCATGCTTCACAAGCACCTTCTCCAGCCCCATGTCATTTCACCCTTACAACACGTCCTTCTATTACTCCACTATATCTCAATGTGTTTCCTTCACTACCCGTTCTTGCCTCAAGGACGTCCTGTATGAATAAGTTCAGTATTTTGCAACTTCCACATTCTGATCATTCTCCAGGTAAAGAATATTCTGCCTGAAGTTCTTATTGAATATTTAGTGACTATTTTAGATTAAAGACGTCCAGATTTTGCCTCCACTGTAAATGTGGACATCCCTGCTTTTCTCGTTCACAGGGACATGGGTAAGGCCAGGTTTTATTGTCCATCCCAAATCACTCTTGAGAAGGTGATGTTGCTATCTTCTTGACCACTGCTGTCACATGAGGTAGGAACACCTCCTCAAAGGGTGGAGTTGTTAGGGACAGAGTTCTTGGATCTTAATCAGTGACAGTCAAGGGTGTAACCCTAAATCTTGATAGGATGCTAAACATTCACGTACCCTAGACTTCAGTTAAATTATTATTTGCTGTAATATATAACACATAGCAAATGAATCAGTATCTGAAATTAGATATAAAACAGACATTGTAATTACTTTCAAATAATACCCGTTCAGGACGAGCAATCCATGTCCCTGGTTAATTACTCTTTCTTCCAGTTCTTGGCCCAGTGCCGTATATCACTCCAGTCATGGAAGAAGGAGGGAAAAGATATTGAGGCAGATTTGTGGTAAATTCACCCACATTTTTGAATGGATCCTCAAGTGCCACACTGGACAGTGAGGTGTACTGTCGCATTTCCATGCACAAGAGGCAAAGTTTGCAGAGGGTGTGGTCATGGCCAGGTGATTTCAGCCACTCTGGGTGGGATCTTCCCTGCTCTGCATGGTGGTGATTGGGGTGGTAGGGGAGGGGCATGCAGAGAGCTTTGGTTCAAGTCACCTCTGACTGCTGTCCCACCTTCTGGATGAATTTCCCTGGGCAGGACCCCATAGGAATCATCTACCCACTTCCGTGGGGCTATAAATAATAATGAAGCCAACTAGGAGTTGACAGAGCAGGTATTTTCAAAAGCCAGTGGCATTTTTCTTGGTGCTGGACCATCCCATTCTCCATGAACCAGTGAGGCACAGGTCCAGCAACTATGTGCAGTTGATCTCCAAATGACAGGCCTTGAGGCTATGACAGTCTCCACCCAATCCCTAATTCATGGAAACAAATAGATATAAGAGCCACTTTTACAGCACTAATTCCCCTCCCCTCTGAGGGCCCTGACAGATGTAGACTTCCTTTATTTTTAAATTCCCCCAAGGGCTGCTAGGAACTTCTCCATTTCACACTGCCCTAACATTACCCGCTGCCTTTCCTCCCACTGGCTCTCCCTCAAATCCAACTCTCCATCATTTCCTTTTCACAAGATTTCATGACCCTATAAAGACAAAGACATTCATTCAACCAATTCTTGTTTACCATCCTGAATTTGAGCAATTGCCTTAAGAAATCTTAAACAGCTGGTGTTCAGAATTACTGAATATATTCCCCCTCCACCAATTGCCTTCAGGAATCTTAAACAGCTAGTGTTCAGAATTACTGAATATATTCCCCCTCCACCAGTGAACCTCCCATACCACTCAACATACCCCCCTCCCTCCACTTCATCCTCACCAGTCATCATTCCCCTTCCTCTCCTCCTGTATCCCTCCAAAACAGAACCCTTCCATTCACCTGCACCAGTCACTACCCTCCTCTGCTTCATTCCCAAAACCAAATAAACCGCTCCCTCTTGCCACACAACTGCCAAACATCCCCCCCTCCCATCCACCCCCAATCAACCTCTACGGTGCTTTCTTTGGTCGTGTTAGAAGGAGCAAAGTTATGCTTGTATTGTTGATGGTTTTCTGTTATTCATCCAGTTATTCATTCATGTTTCTTTGCAACAGAGGGGATTCCAGCAGTTTCCATTGACACCCCAAGGTAACATTTTAATAGTTTTCTTAGAATAATCATTTTTGGGTCATTCTGATTGAAGTTGATGTATACTTCCGGTCTCTTGACCATACACAGCGATGTTAGGTAATAAAAACGGGCTCTTACCCTTTTTGGTGCCATATCTTTCCTCACGATACTGCTCCTAATTGTTTTTCCTTAATTAATACCACTGTCAAAGGCAGGTAGCAAAGTTTACATAGGTCATGGCAGCAATCATTCAACTGATAATAAGCTTTGTATTCCCCCTTATTTCTCATTTCTGTTCACTGTGAGAAAGCTGCACTTCACCCTAGTGCATTATTCGTTCACAAGCTGTGGGCATCATGGACAAGGCCAGCATTTATTTCCCAGCCTTCACTGACCTTGAGAAGGTAGCAGTGAGCCACACTCTTGAGCTGTTGCAGCCCACATGGTGTCAGTACTTCCCACAATTTTATTATGGAAGGGAGCTCCAGGATTTTGAAGGAATATAATTCAGTGTCAAGATGGTGCATGTCATGGAGGGAAAGAGGCAGATGGTGGTGCTGCCTTTATCTTTAGAAGGGGTAGACGTTATGGGTTTGGAAGGTACTGCTAAAGAAATTTTTACAGGTTGCTGCAGTGCATCTTCATGAGAGAGGTAGAGGCACAGGAATGTAACGCATCTTCCAATTCAGAGATAATTAGGTTTAAAACCAATTCCTCTATCTAGTTTACATCCAAAAAGTGTTTGTACATTTTTGCATTGTTCTATTGAGTCCTCAAAGCTTTAATTTTATCAGTTCTGCTTCATTTTCTTTTAGCAATATCACTCCGCAAAAATGGTACATCATCCTTGCTGTTTTGTTGGGACTGTTAATCTTATCGCTGCTGATTCTGTTTACGTGGAAAAGAAAAGTGACAAAACGAGCAGGAAATGAGGGTATGTAGCCAAGGAAATATTTTTCTGCAATAAATCAGCATGTAAAATCAGAAACTGATTCCTGAACAGACAATAGTAAAATGTTGATATAATATTGAAAATACTTACAATCCAATCAGAAACAAATAGGGCAAAATTGTCACTGTTCTACACAAGTGATTTGGGAAGTAGGACCAGGAGCAAAGGTACAAAGTAGTGTGTAGGTTTGGCTACCAGAATCCTACCCGCCTCAGAGTGCTCTTGCACAAGGTGGGTTAATGTGGCAGAAGCTATCACCACATACGTAACTTATACTCAAGTAGGACCATTAGAGTGACAACCTGGCAAGTCTAACTTAAGTATATTTTTGACCTAGGTCCAAGAGCAACAGGTTACTGAAGAACAGCTCCTGGAGCTAATGCTGAGGGCCATCGATACCTCCAGTCATTTAACCCACTGGGATGTTTGGACTCAGTTTGTGCTATTTGCTTACAACGACAATTAAATGGCGAAATTACTTCTCCAAAGTCTGACCTGTTGCAATCATTTATTAGGCTTCTTGTGCATAATGTGTCCAACTTCTTGGCCAGGAGGCTTGGGTTCAAAGATGCATACTAACATCTTTCATCATCATTGTATCAAAATTCTGGAACTCCCTTCCTTTCAGCTCTGTGGAGTACGTACTCTAAATGAGTTGCAGTAAGTCAAGAAGACGCGTTCTCCAGGCACACAGGGATGCTCATGGAATGTTGGCCTCACATCCCATGAACAAATATTCTCAGACAACAGTGACATGGTGCCAAATCAGGATGCCGTTGTAGGTTGGAGGGTAACTTGAAGGTGGTACTATTCTGGTGCAAGACCACCTTTGTCCTTGTGAATGGTAGAGGTTATGGATTTGGAAGGTGCTGTTAACGGTGATGTGGAATAGCTTGTCAGTGCAACTTATAGCTGATACACAGTTTGCTGGAAAAGATGGGAGTGAACATTTAAAGCTTCAAATGTTTTTACAGTATATAATCTCAGAATTATTTCAAAATCCATCATCCACTATCTTTGTTAAACATTTTATAAAGAATGAAATGAGTAAAATCAAAACATCTAGAGTAAACTGATGATCGTATATACACTTTAGAAAAACATCTGAAGTAATTTAATTGATTGAAGGCTGAGATTTGGTCTTGCTGATTTGGATTAAACTCTAGCATGCCTCCATAATTTACAATATAATTTGAATTTCTATCTTGTAAGATATGCATTGCATTGGAAGCAGTGAAGTGCTTGCATGCCTCAGAGTTGTCACACAATGTTTTCAGAAACAGGTTACCAACATTAGCAGATGAAATTAGCGGAGTTGAAATTATCAAGTTGAAAGACAGAGCAAACCAAAAATTTTCCTTAACATCTTGAAGGAAGTGGTTTACCATCATACAGCTCGGAAATAGCAAGTAATTGGGGCTTCCTGTAGTAGGTTAGAAGAACGTGGTTGGCTTGATGCGAGTGGCTGAGCGTAAGTGTGAAAGAGAGTGAGAGATTGAGGTTTTTGTAGTGGTTTATATTTCAAACTGGAATAAATCAAAACTATTGTGGCAAGAATGAATGAAAGTAACCTTGTTGGAAGTGAATCATTTCTTATTTACTTTGCAGCTAAAAATGAAAATCCAGAAATCCCAGACATGACTAGAAAGGTAAGAATAGAAGGTATCTAAAACTATGGCTATTGTTCCACTTATCTCACAATTACGCTCTGAAGCATTACATTTATTGGGTGTTGAAAACCGCCATCTCCAATTCCCCTCCAAATCATACACCATCCTGATGTGCAACTATATTGCTGCTTATTCACTGCTACTGGATTAAACCTAGAAACTCACTTCCTAACTGCACTGTGGATGTATCCACGTCTGAAAGACTGCAGCAATTCAAATCAATCAGCTCACCATTATATTCTCAAGGGCAATAAAAGATAGGCAATAAATGCTGGTCTAAGCATCTGATGACAGAATAGAAATTGAATTTTGACAAGATACTCCAGTGATAGACTCTAATAAGGTTCAACGTCATGGGATTAAAGGAAAAATTGAAGTAAATGTGGAATTACTCTCATCCTCATAGACATACAGGCAAGCGTTGCAGCAAGAGGTTCTGCTCAGAGAAGTTGACTTGAATCTCGACAGTCTGTCTAGCATTGGTTCACCCTTAATTCAGTTAGGGAAGGAATTCGAGTATTTGTCCCAGTGCCAGTGAAGGGATATGTTCCAAAACAGGATGGTGTGAGCCTTGGAGGTGAACCTGCATCTGATGCAGTTTAATTTCTAGGTGGTAGGCTGCTGATTTGGAAGCAGCTATTAGACCATAAGACGTAGGAGTGGAAGTAAGGCCATTCGGCCCATCAAGTCCACTTCGCCATTTAAACCATGGCTGATGGGCATTTCAACTCCACTTCCCTGCACTCTCCCTGTAGCCCTTGATTCCTTCTGAGATCAAGAATTTGTTGATCTCTGCCTTGAAGGCATCCAACGTCCCGGCCTCCGCTGCATTCCGTGGCAATGAATTCCACAAGCCCACCACTCTCTGGCTGAAGAAATGTCGTCTCATTTCAGTTTTAAATTTACCCCCTCTAATTTTAAGGTTGTGCCCATGGATCCTAGTCTCCCCCCGCTAACGGAAACAACTTCCTAGCATCCACCCCTTCTAAACCATACATTATCTTGTAAGTTTCTATTAGATCTCCCCTCAACCTTACATGAGTACAATCCCAGGATCCTTAGCCATTCATCATACATTAAACCTACCATTCCAGGGATCATCCGTGTGAATCTCCGCTGGGCACGCTCCAGGGCTAGTATGTCCTTCCTGAGGTGTGGGGCCCAAAATTGGACACAGTATTCTAAATGGGGCCTAACTAGAGCTTTATAAAGCCTCAGAAGCACATCGCTGCTTTTATATTCTAACCCTCTTGAGATAAACGACAACATTACATTCGCTTTCTTAATTACGGACTCTACCTGCAAATTAACCTTTAGAGAATCCTGGACCAACACTCCCAGATCCCTTTGTACTTCTGCTTTGCGAATTTTCTCACCATTTAGAAAATAGTCCACGCCTGTATTCTTTTTTTCAAAGTGCAAAACCTCACATTTACTCACATTGAATTTCATCAGCCATTTCCTGGACCACTCTCCTGAACTGTCTAAAATCTTTCTGCAGCTTTCCTACCTCTTCAGTACTACCTGCCTGTCCACCTATCTTTGTATCATCAGCAAACTTCGCCAGAATGCCCCCAGTCCCTTCATCCAAGTCATTAATGTATAAGGTGAACAGCTGCAGCCCCAACACTGAACCCTGCAGGACACCACTTGTCACCGGTTGCCATTCCGAAAAGGAGCCTTTTATCCCAACTCTCTGCCTTTTGTCAGACAGCCAATCCTTAATCCAAGCCAGTAGCTCACCTCGAACACCATGGGCCCTCACCTTGCTCAGCAGCCTCCCGTGAGGCACTGTATCAAAGGCCTTTTGGAAGTCTAGATAGATAACATCTACTGGGTTTCCCTGGTCTAACATACTTGTTACCTCTTCAAAGAATTCTAACAGGTTTGTCAGGCACGACCTCCCCTTAGTAAATCCATACTGACTTGTTCTAATCTGACCCTGCACTTCCAGGAATTTAGAAATCTCGTCCTTGACAATGGATTCTAGAATTTTACCAACTACCGAGGTTAGGCTAATCGGCCTGTAATTTTCCATCTTTTGCCTTGATCCTTTCTTAAACAGGGGGAGTTACAACAGCAATTTTCCAATCATCTGGGACTTTCCCGGACTCCAGTGACTTTTGAAAGATCACGACCAAAGCCTCCGCTATTTCCTCAGCCACCTCCCTCAGAACTCTAGGATGTAGCCCATCAGGGCCAGGAGTTTTATCAATTTTTAGATCTTTTAGCTTTCTAGCACTTTCTCTTTTGTAATGCCTACCATACTCAACTCTGCCCCCGGCTTTCCCTAATTGTTGGCATACTACTCATGTCTTCCACTGTGAAGACTGACGCAAAGTACTTATTAAGTTCTTCAGCTATTTCCTTATCTCCCATCACTCGCCTTCCAGCATCAGTTTGGAGCGGCCCAATGTCTACTTTTGCCTCTCATTTGTTTCTTATGTATTGAAAGAAGCTTTTGCTATCATTTCTAATATAACTAGCTAGCCTACCTTCATATTTGATCCTCTCCTTCCTTATTGCTCTCTTTGTTATCCTCTATTTGTTTTTGTAAGCTTCCCAATCTTCTGATTTCCCAGTGCTCTTGGCCACCTTATAGGCTCTCTCTTTTTCTTTGATATATTTCCTGACTTCCTTTGTCAGCCATGGCTGTCTAAACCCACCCCGGATAATCTTTCTTTTCTTTGGGATGAGCCTCTGTACTGTGTCCTCAATTACACCCAGAAACTCCTGCCATTGTTGGTCTACTATCTTCCCCGCTAGGCTCTGCTTCCAGTCGATTTTCATCAATTCCTCTCTCATGCCCCTGTAATTATCTTTATTTAACTGTAATACCATTACATCCGATTTTGCCTTCTCTCTTTCAAACTGCAGACTGAACTCTACCATATTATGATCGCTGCCTAAGTGCTCCCTTACTTTAAAGGTCTTTTATAAAGTCTGACTCATTACATAGCACTAAGTCCAGAATAGCCTGCTCCATCACAAGCTGTTCCAAAAAGCCATTCTGCAAACATTCCATGAATTCCTTTTCTTTGGATCCACCGGCAACGTTATTCACCCAATCCACCTGCATATTGAAGTCCCCCATAATCACCATTGAATGTACTTTACTGACAATGCTCTCTCCAAGTTGAGTAGAGAGAGTCACTGGGACATTTTGTGCATCCTGTTCAATGTGCTGAAATGCAATGGCAAGAAAAGTGAGAAGAACTGTTTCTTAGCAAGTTGCTGCAGTGAATTTTAAAGGTGGTATACATTAACAGCTCTGTGTATCAGTGATGGAGCAAATATATGCTGAAGGTAACAAAAACAAGAAATGCTAGAGGTCAGCAGGATAGCACCATCGATAGCGATGGAAAAAATTGATCTACTGAGCTTCTCCAGCATTGTGTTTTTATTTCAGATCTCCAGCACCGCAGTATTCCATGTATTTGAATATTGAGGGTGTTTAATGGAGTGCCAAACATGTAGGTGTTTTGTCCTGGACAGTGCCACATTTCTTAAAATATTATTGAAGCTGCACTGAACAAACTAGGGGATGGGAGATATTCCAATATGATCACTCCTAACTTATGCCTTGTAGGCTGACAGGCAGCCAGAGTTTGGGAACTCTGTTTTGAGTAAGTGCAGTTTTGCATCCCCACTCTCCATCATCAAGGTCAGTTAGTTCAGTTGGCTGGACAGCTGGTTGCAAAGCAACAGCCACAGTGTCAGTTCACTTTTGATACCAGAAGCAGTCACCGACCTCAATCTCTCCCCTCACCCAAGTCATCATGACCCTCAGGTTAAAGACCTTCTAATAAACACACAGCAGTCTTTCCCTCTGCAACTATGGTGACATGTTTTTACTGAGAGCTGCAATAGCTGTAGGGTTGATTCAGTTCAGTTCCTTGACAATGGTAACTCCCAAATATTGATGGTGGGAGTTTCAGTGAGGATAATGTCATTCAATGTCAATTTTCATACTTTAGCACCATGTCTTTGTTACTGGTCCAAATGTGATTGAGATGTTTATTTTAGTCTGACAGGGAAATGGAAGACACTGTCATTCATTCCACTATGACCCTTCAATCATCTGCTCAAACAAAGGAAGATTCTGTAACTTATGCTAATTTAAAGGATTTGAAACAGCAAAAAGAGAACATCAACATCAATGCTTCAGAATCAGTGGAGTATGCAGCACTGCAATTCAAATCATAGAGTTATTACCTCCTGGACTAAAGATGATGTTCTATGAATGCCTTAAAATCTTTATTTAAAAAATATAGTCAGCAACAGGAATAGTCAGCAAGTCAAGCAGCACCACAAAGAGAAACCTTACATCCTCTGGGAGCAGATCGGCAGCCAGGGACGACTATGAAGTCTGGGGTCAAACCGATCACCATTGGTATTTTGCAAGCAAGGGGGTGGTGTCAGTCTTGAACCAAGTAAGGGCCAATAGTCAGAGTTTGCAGCATTGCATCCACATCACTCAAACATGTATCTAGCCCAAGAATTGAGTACTTGACTCATGGCTTTAGATGATCATTTTACACCACTGCATATAAATACATTTAGAATGGTGAGACAGCTCTCACCTCTATCATCCTTTCAGGCTCTGAATTTCCAGAGACCCACCACTGAGTAAACACGGTTTTCTTTTAGACCCACCTAAATCTCCTGCTCCTTATCACGGTCCCACACCCCCTGGTTATTGACCCCTCTTCTACTTTTTAATCTACTCTCAATTTTCTACAATCAGGTTCTTGCTCAGCCTTTTCTGGTCCAAGGAAAACAATGTCAGCCTATTTAGTTTTTCTTCATAGCTCCAGCGCAGGCAATATTGAGGTGATCCCACACACACGCACGCCCGCCCCCGCCCCCGCCCCCACCCCACCCTACACCTTGTCTAGCATCATCACAGCCTTCTAATACAGTGGTGACCCAAAACTGCATGCACTATTCCAGTTATAGCCTTACAACATTGTACACAGTTCCAAAATAACAGCCCTGCTCTGGTATTCTATGCCTTGATGATGGTCTCATGCATCTGCCCATTCCTTCAATTACTCTTCTATGGCAAATCCTGCAGGCCATGCAGTGGAGGTGGTGAGCACCGCTCCTTTACCAACAGCTTATTCTCAACAAAGCACTACTCTCCCCCCACCCCCCAATCGCCTCCAAGTCCTCCTGTGCAGTGCTAGTCCAGTCAAAACCCTCACTCACTTCTTCATGCTGACCCTTTGCTCCACAGGATTAGGAACTGCCTGCAATTTCTGCTACCTCTAGCAACCCAGCTTGGGCTAAAGAACTGCCAACTCTCCAACTGGCCAACAGCTCTCAAAATGCAGAACTTCTTCCTGTGACAGAGAAGAAATCTCACTGAGCTGAACGCTAGCACCAGCCATGAAATCACTTCAGGACAATCTAAAAGAAGGCTCACCCAACATTTAAGATAATGTGTTTTGACCATAACATCTAAATTAAATTTCACCCAAGGTTTCAGGTCAGAGTTTTGATGGAAGGTGATTGACCTGAAACATTAACTACCTGTCTCTCCAACTGCTGCAGCACTGCCCTATATTTGCTCATTGCCACTCTAAACATAATTTTTCTGACATTCCAAAATCACTTATTAAACAGTAAATAAAAAGTATGACAGATCTATCAAAACCTGGTTTTCAGACACATCTGAATATACTTTGAGATCCTCACTTGATTTTCCTTTGCACTCTATCTTACAAGAGAGCAGGCTAATAGAACATAGAACATAGAACAGTACAGCACAGAACAGGCCCTTCAGCCCACAATGTTGTGCCGACCATTGATCCTCATGGATGCACCCTCAAATTTCTGTGACCATATGCATGTCCAGCAGTCTCTTAAATGACCCCAATGACCTTGCTTCCACAACTGCTGCTGGCAACGCATTCCATGCTCTCACAACTCTCTGCGTAAAGAACCCGCCTCTGACATCCCCTCTATACTTTCCACCAACCAGCTTAAAACTATGACCCCTCGTGCTAGCCATTTCTGCCCTGGGAAATAGTCTCTGGCTATCGACTCTATCTATGCCTCTCATTATCTTGTATACCTCAATTAGGTCCCCTCTCCTCCTCCTTTTCTCCAATGAAAAGAGACCGAGCTCAGTCAACCTCTCTTCATAAGATAAGCCCTCCAGTCCAGGCAGCATCCTGGTAAACCTCCTCTGAACCCTCTCCAAAGCATCCACATCTTTCCTATAATAGGGCGCCCAGAACTGGACGCAGTATTCCAAGTGCGGTCTAACCAAAGTTTTATAGAGCTGCAACAAGATCTCACGACTCTTAAACTCAATCCCCCTGTTAATGAAAGCCAAAACACCATATGCTTTCTTAACAACCCTGTCCACTTGGGTGGCCATTTTAAGGGATCTATGTATCTGCACACCAAGATCCCTCTGTTCCTCCACGCTGCCAAGAATCCTATCCTTAATCCTGTACTCAGCTTTCAAATTCGACCTTCCAAAATGCATCACCTCGCATTTATCCAGGTTGAACTCCATCTGCCACCTCTCAGCCCATCTCTGCATCCTGTCAATGTCCCGCTGCAGCCTACAACAGCCCTCTACACTGTCAACGACACCTCCGACCTTTGTGTCGTCTGCAAACTTGCTGACCCATCCTTCAATTCCCTCGTCCAAGTCATTAATAAAAATTACAAACAGTAGAGGCCCAAGGACAGAGCCCTGTGGAACCCCACTCACCACTGACTTCCAGGCAGAATATTTTCCTTCTACTACCACTCGCTGTCTTCTGTTGGCCAGCCAATTCTGTATCCAAGCAGCTAAGTTCCCCTGTATCCCATTCCTCCTGACCTTCTGAATGAGCCTTCCATGGGGAACCTTATCAAATGCCCCAATAGTTTAATGTCCTGCATTTGAAAGTGCAGAGGAACAGCCTATTATTTCTTCATGTGCAAAAACACGATAAATTAAGATTAGTGTATGGAGGAATTATAGCTGTAATATCCACAATGCTATTGTAGAGAATGAAATATTCATTTGTGCAACCTGAAACTGTGATTCCATCTCAAATATTATGTCAAATTGCTTTCTAACTCTGAGTGTGCGATTTTAAAGCATTGCTAATGTCTTGAGACTATATGGTGTACAGCATAAATTATTTTTAAATGTAAAAATGCCTTAACAAGGACAGCATTTAATAAAGAACAGATTCTTTGTCCTGGGCAGCAATTTTTGCCAAGTATTTCCTGCATATTTTATTGATTTCCAGTATCTTCACTTTTACTTCTGTTAAATATAACGTGCAATTTCATTTGTCAACCAGATAGAACGCCATTCAAATTGTTCTGCCTATGAAAGTTATCTTAATTGCACAGTCCATTACTTTGATATACCTTGGGAAAATATTTTTAAATAAACTGTGCATCATTTTGTTTTCAGGTAAAATTATGCACAGCAGAAATTCCTTGAATCATCTCAGCCATTATGGTGCAAAGTGGTTTATCTAATCAGTCAAGGATGTTGGAAGCCTTTCCAAATCTGGCTAAGCCCGGTTTCTGTCACAGCGAAGCCGGCTGAGAATAGTTGAGTGAGTGATAGTCTCTACAACAGCTGAGATACTGCAAACACCTGGGCAACTAGATAAGTCACAAGGACAGGCCAGCTTTTCTTGAATTTCTAAGTAAATTCTACGAATACAACCTTTTTACTACAAATCGTTGGACGTGAGTGCTACTGGCAAGGCCAGTATTTATTACCCATCATTAATTACCCAGACGTTAGTTACGAATCAGCCACATTGCTGTGTGTCTGGAGTTACATACAGGTCAGACCAAGTAAGGTGGTAAATTAATGGATGTTCCTCAAATACATTAGTGAACCAAATGGATTTTTACAAAAATTGACAGTAGCTGCCATAAGGGTGGTATCAATTTTTTTTTACATCCCATGGTGAGATTTGAGCTCATGTCTCCAGAACAATAACCTGGTGTCTGGTTTACTAGTCCAGTGATATGCTCATGACATCAACACCTCATCGTCTGATCTTGGTGAGAAGGAAACGAGGAACAGATTGAGGTATTGTTTACTTTTCTGTCCCATGAAATGATAATTAGTCCCTCCGAATCTATTTACTACAGTGATATCTATTTTTTCTTGGCTTTTCCTTCCCAGTCTGAAAAGCATTTTCAGTTTTTAGGCCATTTGTTCAAGAAGCACCCAAGTAATCTGGACTAGAGAGATTTTACTACCAAGAAAGCAAGATCCAGAATGAAGCTGGGCTTCTTATGGCAAAATATTTCCTTCCTGCTGGCACAGACTTGATACCAAAACGGTTCATTGCTCAGAGACTGTGACACAGTGCTGCAGGAATGACTTTGCTTCATACCCAATTTCATACAGCACTGTGGCTTTTCACACAAGGAAAAACTGAAGGGCTGTAGTTGTCAACAGCCAAGTGAGTCTAGTGACCAGATTAGTCCATTTTGGACAAATGATAAATAAGGAGTTTGCTTTGTATCTCATTGGCTTAAGGGTGGAACAAAGTTGAAGATTTTGAACCTTTAAAAAAACTTTAATGTTTATGCTGAGATGATAGATGGGGAAGAATGTGAGCACAGAACCTCACCACACAAGTTGACATAGATCACATGTCCAGACATAAATTGGAAAAACACTTAAGGGTACAGCAATTAAAGTGTCCTTTAAAAATCTGGATATGGTTCAAGTACTAAATTCCATTTTTTTTACAAACGTCCATACATAAAACATTAGGTAGCTTCAAAGAGAGAAGAATAAATATTGCAAATTCCCCAGAGGTAAAGAGCAAAGGTAAGTGAAGTGAAAACAAACTGACAAGATGACTTGGGAGGGAACCAAGACTGTTAATTGCTTCCTAAGCATTTAGTAATATTAAGATAATAAAAACAATTTGCATTTTTACAATGAGTTAAATAGCCTGGAAGAAATGTGGCACTGAGTGCGTGTGTGCATTTTTACAGTGATTTATGCCTCTCAAAATATCCCAAAATACTGTGACCAGGGAGGTTCCTGAAAGGAATTACCATTGTTTATATGTAAATAAATAGCCCAAGTGATAAACTTGTAGCTTTCAAAATCAGTAAGGTTTATACTTCATAATCCTACTTTAATTATTGAAGCAATACTATACACAACACGAACAATGGGCAAAACCAGCAACACATTTCTGCTGCAGTAGGTGAGCACTAAACATGAGCAACAGGAAAATCGAGTGCTTTCGTAAAATATACTGGAGCACAAAAATGCATCTGACATTCATGGTTGATAGCGGATTTTGATAATGGCTCTATCACCAATAAAGATTTGGGTTAGCAGATTATGTCAAACTTTGATCACAGCGCTTCCACTCAATGCTGGATGATTTTCAGTTTCTCAGCACTGACATACAATGCACAAGAAACACGTTTTTAAATCTCTCAGAAAAGATAAAATGCATATAAAAAAGAATAGTTGTTCAGGAGACCTTTATTCAGGTTAAATGACAATTTTCCATCTACTTCTCTTCACAGTACAGCAATGAAGAAGGTTGTATGCAACAGAAATGATCAAATAATATTCAGACTAATGTTTTCTCTTCTTTCAACATATCAAGTATTACTTAAATAGCTGAAGTGGAGTAAGACTTTTTTTGATCTCACCCAATGGCCTTTTAGATTTTCAAGCAAATGCCTTGTCCTTTGAGAAATCAGGCTGAAAATAATGGAGTAGTACTAGTGAGGAACTGCATCACCCATTTTTAAATTATCCACTAACCAAATATCCAGCTAAGATGACAGCAATGACCTTGCATTTACAGAGGTAATACCATACTGCAGAGACAGAGACAGAAACTTTCACTATCTTAAATTGATAGTGTATACAGAAAGCCACAAGGATCATCTACCCATGGCAATGTCCTTCCCTGTCTACACATTTCTATTGTCTTCACTGGCTGTTTCATATTCATCCAAATGACAGCACACACTGGCATATAAAAGTCCAAACTTTCAGAGAAGGTTGGCTCACCAAATTCACAGTTACAATTCTGCAGGTACTAAAGTTAACTAATAGGATATTGCACTCATTCTGGTATAAATAGGTTTCTTTTCAAGCCATGATGAATGCATTGCTTGCACATATTACATGTGGCACTGAATTATAAATCTTCCACCACAAATGAAATTAGCCCACATAAATTGACTACCACCAAAGGTAGTGAGCTAGTTTTCTCATTTATTATACATCAATTAAAATTTAAAATCATAAAGGACAAGGTTTCATTATTTCAAAAAGTTAATGATAATATTTCAATAAATAGCACAGATTTTGTTGTGAATATGATTTGGTATATTTTCAGATTTTCCTCAATTGTGTCTATTTTATTCTTTCACAAAGGCAACGCTGGGAGACAAACAACAGAATATTGAGCAGGCTTTTATGGAAAGAAAATGTTTAAAGAATCCTGAATGCTTTAGTCAACACACACCTGCAGTAAATATATGGCATGAGTGTGCAATAATATTCTTATAAGTCCAGTATTGTTTTATATTGGTGACAAAATAGAGGGCTGCGAGGATACTGAAGATCTGAAACAGAAATTGCTGAGAAACTCAGGCGATCTGGCCGCATTTGTGGAGAGAAAGCAGAGTTTCAGTTTAAAGGCAAGTGAGCTTTCTCCAGAGGTGACTGGACTATGTTTTCTCCGTACAGATGCTGCCAGGCTACTGAGTTTCTCCAGTAATTTCTGCTCTTGTTTTTATTATTTCATTACTACTGTGATGCTAGTGTTGATGACCCCAAAAGGAACTGTAATCAATGTTTTACAAAGCAAGCGTTAGTTATTTCATTTTATCAAAATGCTGTAGGATAAGGCAATGGGATTTCTCCATTTTTTTTGACACCTTGCAGCAATTAACAGACCTCCAAATAAGATTTGAAAAGAACCAGTGACGACAGCCACAGCAAAACCAATTCCGCCTCCCAGTTATATTATACCTGCTGCCTTATGACCACATTTTTCAGGTATAAATTACTGGTGGTCATTGAGAAGTGCACACTAAATTCCAAAACCAGTTTCTCCCAATTCTTGCCTATCTTTCATTAGAAAAAATTTCAACGCTCAATAATAAATCATGTGTATTATTGAAATGGATGCAGTCAGCATTGTTGATTTTTCTGTCAAAAAATACTGTACAGAATCAGCTGCCTCGTACATCCCATGAACTTGTATACACCACTGCAAACATACTTCATGTGGAGAAGCTTTCCCTTCTCAGTGTTAATTGTTCTCAAAATCTTTAACTTTTAATCACAGAACTAGTTTACCAAATTCTGGACACTATTCTGCTTTTGAATTATCTACACCAGAGGGTTGTGGGTGTTCAGTCAATGAGTTATAATCAAGGCCCAGATCATTAAGACTCTAAAGAGATCAAGAATATCACAAAAAAAAAGTAGAAAGGTGGAATTAATGTTGATGGTGGCTTGAAGTGGTTTGGTCTACTCCTACTTATATCTCAGGATGTCAGTCAATGGGGAGAATCATAGAAAGGAGGGATATCCTCAGTGTCCACTGAGCTGTCATGTTTAGTGAGCTTTTAGTCTTAGGGATTCAAGCAGAGGGTGTGTTGCTGGGGTGTTGCGGGTGGGTGGGTGAAGTGGTTGGGGCAGGGAAAGAATGGAGAAAGAACAGGAGGAGAAGACAGAGGTAGATGAAAAAATTTTTCCCAAGTATCTGCCAATATTGCCAGCAAAAGGCCACCGGAAGAAAACCCATGTCACTTAAATGAGGTGCTGTGGAGGACTATCCTGTTATATGTATTGAATCCTTTGGTATGGCTAAAATAGATCTTTGAGGAGCTCAAAAAGCAAAGACCAAAGTAGTTATTTCCAAATACGTTGAGTTATCTTTCTATTATTCAATACAAGTTCATGGAGGAACAAAATGTTTATCATCCTGGGCCATGCTTTATTGACATCCCTTCCTCCCTCAATTGTGCAAGAAACAATGGTACTCAGCATGAAATAATTTCTCCCGCTCTGTAAGCTTGTTGCAACACGATTACTGGATTAGTCATCATTGTTTTTCATTGGGATAATTACTTTTATACACACCACATGTATACAAGGAGCTCAAAAATCCTACTTAAAAGAAATTGGTATCATGAACAAATCAGATACAAGACTGTCCCATCACTAAGCCGAATCAAAACAAAAATCACTTCAACACAAGAAAACAAACTCCTGTTTCTTATTAGAACATCTTCATGCTCCAAGAAATAATCTCCCACAGACATACCAAGAAATAAACTGATTAGGTTGAAAGATGTTAACAGTACTATAGAGACCAGTTGATCCTTTCTACATCCTTCAAAGTAATCTACAAGAACAGAAACTGGCTGAAGTATATGGGTGAGTTTAGTTAGTACATCTGTTGTGCTCCTTTTTGGTCAGTTTTTTTTAAAAAATAAGTTTAGACAGTCTAAGAACTTGGACCAGGAATTCATCCCCACAAGCTTGCTCCAACATTCAATAAAATCATGGCGGTTCTCATCTCTGCCTCACCTACACTTTCCCACTGGCTCCCATTAACCCTTCAATCCAGTACTCATTAAATAAGTCTCTCTCCTTTTTAAATTTACTCAAGGTCCTGGCGTCCATCACAGTCTGCAGTGAATTCCATAAATTCACAATCATGAGCAAATTAATTTATCCTCATCTGTTTTAAACTGGCTACACCTTAGCCGTTCCAGAAACAACAAAAATCAAACTGCTGTTTGGAAGGTGAATGGCAGGTCTGGAAGCATCCAAAGAGAAAAATCAGAGTTAACATTTCAGGTCCCGTGACCCTTCTTCAGAAGTGATGACAGCTAAGAAATGGTGGATATTTATGCAGAAGAGGTGGTGAGGGAGAAGGGGGAGAGTAAATGATAAGTGGAGATAGGGGCCAAACAGAGAGATAAACAGTTGGACAGAGTGGGTAAAGGTCCATGTAGGAGAATGAATAGCTGCTAATGGGGACTAATAGCTGACAATGGGTATTGTGTGGTTGCAGCCCACGTGATGACAAGACCTGGTGTGAGGGGTTTGGGGGTGAGAACATGGAAGGTGGTGCCTCAAGGCCTAAAATTGTTGAATTCGATGTTAAACCCAGAAGGCTGCAGAGTTCCCAAGTGGCAAATGACATGCTGTTTTACCAGCTTGCTCGGAGCTTTGCTGGAGCACTGCAGCAAGCCTGTCTCCCAAGACAAAGATGTTGACCAGGGAACACTAATATTTTGAAGTGTCAGGCAACTAGAAGCTCAAGGTCTTTTTTGTAGACACACATAGGTATCCTGCAAAGTAGTTAGCAAGGCTGCACTTCATTTCCCCAATGTACAGGAGACCACACTGTGAGCAGCAAATACAGCAGACTAGATTGAGTGGTGAGGTAAAGCAATGCTTCACCTGGAAGGTGTGTCTGGGATCTCGAATAGCGTGAAGGGAGATCTTCTGCGATTGTAGGGTCATGGAGGGGCATTGGA
Organism: Stegostoma tigrinum; assembly: GCF_030684315.1. Taxonomy (NCBI): domain Eukaryota; kingdom Metazoa; phylum Chordata; class Chondrichthyes; order Orectolobiformes; family Stegostomatidae; genus Stegostoma; species Stegostoma tigrinum. The sequence continues at coordinate 12,300,286 of NC_081374.1, forward strand.
AGTGAAGAAGTGGACCAGGGAGTCCCAGAGGAAACAATCCATGCAGAAAGCTGACAAGGAAAAGGAGGGGATATTGTGATGGTGGTGGCATTAATGACAGTTAAAATGATCCTATGAATGAGGATGCAAGTGGGACAGTAGGTGAAGACAAGCGGGGCCCTAATGTTGTTTTGGAGGAGGGGGGGCACGAGGGTCAAGGCGTATGAAATAGGTCGGACCTGGCCGACAGCCCTGTCAACTATAATGTTCAAGAATCCTCTTTTAAGGATTCATTTCAGAATCCCTTGTCAAAGTAGGCATCCTCAGAGCATATGTGCAGAGACAAAGATGGAAGAGCTAGGAGAATAGAGTTTTTACAGGAAGCAGGGTATGAGGGCGTGTAGTCAAGGTAACTGTGGGAGATAGGGAGTTGGTCGTGGATATTTGTGGCCAGCCTATCCCCAGAAATGGGACCGATGTTAAGGGAGGGATGGGAAGAGTCAGAAATAGACTAGGTGAAGTGACAGCAGGGTAGGCATTGGAAGCGAAACAGATAAACCTTTCAAATTCTGGGCAAGAGAGGGAAACAGCACCAATTTACTGGAGGAAGTTGCACAGTCTGCTCAAAGGAAATTCTTGACCATAGGAATATGGTCTTTCCAGGTTGCCCCGCAAGGAAACATGTTCTCCATGTCTACATCATCAATACCCTTCAGCATCTCATATACCTCAATTAGATCTCCTCACATTTTTCTAAAATCCAGACAGAACAAGCCTGAACCACTTAATCCATCTCAAAAGACAAAACCTTCACCTCTGTAATTAATAAATCGCCTCTGAACTGCCTCCAATGCAACTTCATCTTTTACAGTCATATTGAAGCCACAGTACTTATTCTTTCATTAGCAAAGGCTGATATTTGGGCAGGACCAATGCATCTTAGTGTGCAGAGAGGACATTCAATGAAAATACCCGGTTCTCAACATTTACAAACCAGTCACTTAGGGATGGTCCGCAGCCCTGGGGCTTTCCTACCTTCCTGATGCCACAGTCCTAGGTCAGAAACCTCCTCTCTTTGCCAAATTTTCAATACTGCCTCCTGCTCCTCTACAGTAGCTATTTATATCCTCTTTTGGTCTGTCTTTAGTCTGTTTGTCACTAAATTTTAGTTTTCCTTATTTCCTTTTGTCATTTATTCACTCCTGTGCTCTATTCCATCAGTGTTCTCACCTATATATCTTCCCTGCATAAATCAACTTGAAAAGTACTTTTCATCTAAAAATTTCCCGTTCTGACAATAAGTCATCCAGAAAGGGCTTAATGCAGATGTTTCCTGCATTTTCTGTTTTAATTGTGGATTAACATTTGCAGTGTTTAAAACAAGATGACAATTCTTCACCTCACAAACAAATTCTAAGTTGAGGTCTAAGTTTGTGAAAATAATTGTTAATTTTCACATTTAAGACAACACAAATTCTACAGTACTGCATAACACAGCAGCTTATTTTCGCAAGAGCAATGCTGCCAGTGTAAATGCAGCTAAACAGTTAAAGAGTAAAATTCATGCCTGTTAAAAATGGTCGTAATTGCTCTGGCATGCCTCCATTTAAAAAGCTCTCTTCCACTTCCAGATGGGCAGTGTTGGCAACTTCTGATAAAGACAAAATGTCTAATCCACCAAACAGTTCTGTCTCCTCCTCCTAGCTTCTGGAGAAAGTATCTCAACAATTTTGGAGAGAAGAAGAGAGCATCACAGTCAAAACAAGCGCACTTATCAACTCCACTAACAAATTGTTATTTTTAAATTCACACTGAAAGCTTTCAGTGTTGTATCTTTAATCCATTAGCTTCTATCAAATGTTGAAGCTCAATACACACTGGACAAAGTTTAATTACCAACAAACAAGATAGCATTAAGAATTTTTTACCTGAAGTTGCCATTGAGGTAGGACTGCAATGAGTTTTTAAATTGTCCAGTAACACAGCATGTATGATGGAGGGGGGAAAACAGCTACATTTATGATTAATCAGAGTTGGAGGTACAATGTCATCTCACAGCTCATTTTACTATGGTCAAGAATTCCTAATTTAAAAGCAAGACTAGTCTACTAACGTTCACCACCATGCCCTTACATCTTACTATAATTCCCAGGGCTCTGTACATCAGATTTCTCAACAACTGACCTCTCATCATTGGCGCTAAGATGATGCACTATTGGTAAGACTGATGCTTGTAGATTCCTATCTGCATGAGACAAAGCTTTCAAAATGTATGGACTCATCAATCAAGATCAAACAATCTCTTTCTCAACAAGGACAGATGCAGGACCAGTATCACATTGTTTAAAAAGGGACCAATTCAATCCTTATTATATATTGACAAAAACAGAAATTGCTGGAAAAGCTCAGAGGTCTGGCAGCATCTGTGCAGAGAGAGATCAGTGGAGTTAACAATCCAGGGGTCGAGTGACCCTTCCTCAGAACTCCACTTTCCTCATCTTGCAATGTGCGTCCTCGCAATTAAAGAGTAGTATCCAAAATCCCAAGAATTATTGTGGTGATGCCAAAAGAAAGTTTGTGTGGTACACAACATGAGAAGAAGTCCACAACAATAAAGCATGGTCAGAACATTTTTAGGAAAGGCTGCGTTAGACCCATCAGAAAAGGCATGTACATTCAGCAAAGGAACCAAATTAATATACTGGATTGGTGGGGAGAAACAAAAGGCTTTTTAAAAAAACTCAGTTGTTTTTAAAATCGGGAACATGGCAAAATTTGTAGGCAATGGAGAAACAGTGGAGTGCAGAGGGCCTAATTTAATAACCCTTCCCAGAAAGTGATGATCTGAATGAGCTCTCCATATGTCGTTTGATCACACTAGTGAGATCATGCTTTGAAATATGCATCACAAACTAGATACATCACTCCAAACTGAGACAATGGTAGTCATAACAATATTGTCAGGGAAATTTATTCCCTTCTCCTTTCCTATATAATAATCTAACATTAACACACAAAAGAACACAAAGCAAGAAGCACATTTCACCGGAGTTCAAATGCTTTCCATTTAAGGTTCAATATCAGGAGATTCAACATTCTCAAAATCAGAATCATTCTCACCCATGTGAATCCCCATAAGACAACACAGAAGCAATTTTTGATCGAAAAATTGGTCATGTTTCTACAATATTTTTAAATTCTTTATTTTTTTTAAATATATCTTTTTCATGTAACTGGAGTGAAAGTATTTTCTGGTCCCACCATTAGGTATATAGCCTTAGACAGGCTCATTGGCATAAAACCCACAAGTATGAAGAGAGGTCACCAGCAGAATCCAGTGCTTGTTCAGGTCCAAGAAAAGCATTTGCAAAAGAAAAAGTCTTATCACAAGAAGTACATAATTGCAGAAATGCTTTTTTGTGTGTGTTACAGCAAGTGTTTGTGCAATATGAAGCTATCAAGACTCAAGCAGAGATTCATGCTTGTCACCACAAACTCAATTTGGCACAATCTTATGATTCTGTCAAAATATACCCATCTAGAATTAGAATACTGACACCTTAAATTATGTTCCCTGTTAAATCAGCAGATGTAAGCTTTAATTTCTTTGCCTGATTGATAATAGTTTGTGTCCTGAAATGTAACATCTAGTGGTGTCCATATATTAAAATGCATAAGTAAGGCTAGCATTGCAATCAGAGGGGTGAACTCAAATTCTGCATGAACAAAACCATTCACATTTTTTTGGCTACACAGTGATATTTACAATGATTTAGTACTGAATCAGGTTTGTTTACAGGTTTGTTTAAAAGTTGATACTCATCATTTATTACAGTTAGCGCTGGTTCCTGAAAAGATATGAGTATCGTACAACAATAAGGGCAAATACCAAATTGGTTTCGATTGCCTCCATGAAAAGAGTGTTTTAAAATAAAAGTTAAAACCAGAGAATCCTTTGGAACATTTTGAACTGAGCTTAAAGCACAGATTCTAAACTAAAACAAAATAGGAAAGACAAAGCAGAACAAAAAGATTTTTTCTTAAATTATTACAGTACTACTTGTTTCCACATCAATCATATACAGGCTCAAGTGATTTTATGGAGACTGTGCTGTCACAACATGACATGACAGTTACATCCCCCGGCAGTAAGTTAGAAAATCAAAACACTCATTTATAATTAAAAGGAGTATAGAAAAGAAAATGCAAGCAAAAAAAAAAACCAGGCTTAAAAGAATAAGCAGCCTAGGATTGCAGAAATGCTCTTTGAATAAGTTTGCTGAGCATTTAAACAGCTAGGCAGGCTCCTACTATACATTCTTCTATTGAGGTTTCAGACAACTTGGTCCTTCTTCAGATCGTTTTGGTTCTGCGCCATCTAATACCTTTTTAAAAAAAGGGAAAAAATGTTACATGAACAGTTATCTTGACAATTCTGTCAACAGTCATCATTGTAGAAGTTTTGCCTCCTCCATTTGAACACTGATAATTTTACTTATTATTGTACTCCTTATAGGGCAAGTTGCTACACTAAAACCTGCAGACTACGTAAAATTTTTTGAGTACCCAGTCAATTGATTACTGATCAAACGATTAAGAATTACAAAGTATACAAAGTAACTGATAGCATAAAGCTACCTTAGTAATACAAGGAAACGAAGCAGAGAGGTCCATTTACTGCTTATGCAGTACTAAAACAGCTACAGCTGTTCAAACAATGTCCTCCTTGCAGGTAACTTCACAAAAATTTATAGATTAAATACAATGATCTAGGATTTTCAGGTTTAGTTTTACACAAAAATGGTGCAGTGTGGTGAAACTCGATGCTTCTAAATTTCCACCAGCTTATTTAATCAATGTTTCTGCTAATATTTTCCACCCTCTGTAATAGGATTGCCACATGATGACGGGAGCCTGGGCATCAGAATGAGGTGATGTCAGTTCTTTTGGGATTTCTTGGGTTAATACAATAGTTTCAGCTGTTAAATTAAGGAAATGGCCATTATTTTGTGAATATACAAATTTATGAAGGGAAGCATCATGTTCAGTGTGTGCTGAGCTCCCTGCAATGTTTCATTGATAAAGTAAAGCTTAATGTGGATTTCTGTCAATGAAGTACCGTCATATTTTAGAATTTGTGTCATAGAAACACAGAAGATAGGAACAGGAGGCAGCCATTCGTGCCTGCTCTGTCATTCATCAGGATCACAGCTGATCGTCCAACTCGATAGCCTAATCCTGCTTTCTCCCCATAACCTTTGATTCTATTCATGCCAAGTGCTATACATAGCCACCTCTTGAAGACAATCAATGTGTTGGCATCAAATACACCATGTCCTAATGAATGCCACACGCTCACAACTCTTTGGGTGAAGAAATGTCTCATCTCCGTCAAAAACGGTCTACCCCAAATCCTCAGACTGCAGCTCCTGGCCACACCCACCATCAGGAATATCCTCCCTGCATCTACTCTGTCTAGTCCTGTCAGAATTTTATAAGTCTCTATGAGATTCCCCTTCGTTCATGTGAACTCCAGCGGAAACAATCCTAACCTAGTCAATCTCTCCTCATATGTCAGACCCACCATTCCTGGAATCAGGCTAGTAACCCTTTGCTGCACTCCGAGAGCAAGACCATCCTTCCTCAGAAAAAGGAGACCAAAACTGCACACAATATTCTAGGTGACCTCAGCAAGGCTCTGTATATCTGCAACAATACATCCCTGCTCCTATATTTGAAACCTCTTGCAATGAAGGCCAACATACCAATTGCTTTCTTTACTACCTGCTGCACCTGCATGCTTACCTTCAGCGACTAGTGCACAAGGACACCTAGGTCCGGCTGCACACTCTCCTCTCCCAATTTGTAGCCACTCAGGTAGAGTAATCTGCTGTTTTGTTTTTGCTTCCGAAATGAAATTCACCATATTTATCAAAATTATACTGCAACTACCATAAATTTGCCCACTCACTTAACCTGTCCAGGTCATGCTGTAGAATCTCTGCACCCTCAGTTCACCCTCCCACACAACTTGGAATCACCTGCAAACTTGGAGACGTTACATTCTATTCCCTCATCCAAATCATTAATATATATATATATATATTGTAAATTGCTGCAGTGCCAGCACTAATCCCTGTGGCACCCCAATAGTTACTGCCTGCTACTCTGAACCACAATGGCAATAAATGAGCTACACAAACAAAACCACAGAATGTTCAATTTTTTGCAATGCAAGAATCCTATGCTCAGGGGCAATTTTGTTTCAAGTCATTACCACTAATAAATTCACATGGTGAATATTAAACAATTCCAATTAATACATGCAATGAGGTTAGAAGGTACATTATATACAAGTGTACCTGTAGTAATTCGGCTTGAAAGGTCCATTTTTGTTCAGGCCAAGATATTTTGCCTGGTCGTCAGTCAATTCCGTCAAGTGTGCATCAAAGGTTGGCAGATGCAAACTAGCAACATACTCATCTGTAAGGAGACAAGATTTTTACACAGAATTACTTACTGAAAATATGGAATAACTGACAAGTAACTTTGTGGACTCAGAACTGCATCTCCCAGTCGTTGACTGAAGTACTAATTGGGACAGTAAGACACAATCTCCGAAGCCTGTTCTAGAATTTCTAGTTATTGGTGTCACAGTAAAGCTTTGCCATGCATTATTGCAGTCCTTTTATCTAAGATGCAGCTTTACGATGTGAAACACAACAGCACATACCCATTTTTTTAGGCAGAAGATATACATCTTGTTTGTAACGTCCCTCAGGAGCGTTGTAGAGCTCTATCAGAGCCAGTGCCTGTCAAGACATCAGCAGAGATTATGAACTTGTAATAAACAGGATTGATCAAAAGCCTTATTTTGCTAAGTCACTCAAAATATTCACTTTTGTAAAACTGTTTCATAAACACAGTTGTTTACCTTCACTGTCCATTAAACAGAGATTTACTATTTCAGTAACGACAACACAACAGGTTCCCAGGTCTTGTGACAAGGCAGCTTGAGACCTGGTATTTTAAACTGGCATCAGAGACAATGGGAACTGCAGATGCTGGAGAATTCCAAGATAATAAAATGTGAGGCTGGATGAACACAGCAGGCCAAGCAGCATCTCAGGAGCACAAAAGCTGACGTTTCGGGCCTAGACCCTTCATCAGAGAGGGTCTAGGCCCGAAACGTCAGCTTTTGTGCTCCTGAGATGCTGCTTGGCCTGCTGTGTTCATCCAGCCTCACATTTTATTATTTTAAACTGGCGCTTGTTTTTGAATTCACTTAACAGCACTGTTATTACTGAACAGCTGTACATAATTATCATAACTTTTTAGAGATTTATAAGGCCCAAGAGGCGAGTAATGCTAGGACGTTATATGTCACATGATTAGAATGAGGGAAGGATAGTGATATATTCGTAATGTCGCTGGACTAGCAATCCAGAAACTCAAATTAAATCTGAAGATGTGGTTCAAACCTCCCACAGTCCGTGGTGGAATTTAGAAATTCAATTCACAAATGTGGAATTGAAGTCCAGTTTGAGCAATAGTAACAATATCATCAATTGTTTACTAAGGTTCTTTAGGGAAGGCAATCTTCCATTTTTTTTGTCTGACCTACATGTGACTCCAGGCCTACAGCTTTGTGGTTAACTTGCAACTGCCCTTTAAAACGGCTGAGCAAGTTACTCAGTTTAGTTAGGGATGGGCAACAAGGATGGGCCTTGGCAGTAACCTCGACATTCCAGAAAACTTAAAAAAACAGAATACATGAAATACAGCACCATTCTGAATAAACCACCAATATATTAAAGGAGGCTTTTGCTACAACTGCAATTAGCTTATTTTATGGAATATCCATCTAGTCACCTACCTGAGTGGTTGCTGTGATTGAAAGCACAAAAGTGGGAACAGTTGAACAGCTCAAGTTCAGAAGGCGACCCTGAAGCAAGCGACCCAAAAAAAAGAGAGTTGTTAAACTGGACTTTGAAGAGTGTACATGGGTTTTCACTGAACACTGCTTCTTAGCTCACATGAAAGGCAAGTGAGTAACTGGCAAGCATCACAAGTGATCCAGAGAAAGCATGCAAAAGATGCATATAGGTACCATGTAATGAGCTATCGTAGAATTCTTGTGGGTAGCAATAATGTCAACTCCTCTCTTGGAATACTTTAATGCAAGTTTGAGACAATTCCTGAAAATCTCATGATACAAGGTTTTGTCAGTTTAATTCGTGCTTTCACTTCTCAAGAATGGCTCATTTCCCAAATCAACCCCACTGCAGAGAATTCAGACCAGAGCAAGTGCCAAGGCTCTGCTTTGAGACTTCATTTTATTCAACTCTATAATCAGTTGCTAGGAGGCAAGCTTGCTATCTAAATCAATCCATTTGTTGGATTTTTCTATCTCTCGCTCTAAAAAGGTTCACATGACAAATCTACAAAACTGAATCTTTAAAATTGTGAACTGCATCCCCTGAATCATGTTACAGATGGCTTCCTGTCCATAATGATGGCCTGTCAGCTTTATTGTGTGGTCACGCTATTTTAATTCATAATTTTTTCAAACAGTGACCACATCTTGAGGTGCTGTGCTCTCTCTCTCTCTCTCTCTCTCTCAGCCAGTGGTAGCACCCATCTCCCTCAGTGATGGTGCTGGTCAGCTACACAGCACAGCTGCTCTCTTTAAGATCCTGAAGATAGCTTGTTAATTGGACACTTCCTGAAACTGCTGCAGTCACATGCCATGCTGTTTGAAAGGATGCTCCAGGAATTTGATTTTGTGGCAGTTAAGCAACGCCAATATCGTTCTAATGTAGTCATTTAGTTAAACTTGCTAGACAGAAATAGATTCAGGGATTGCAGCACGCAACCCAGATGTGGCATCAGTTGAATGGCCTCATTCTTCACTATTAAATGACAAGCAGTTGGCAAATCTCCCGAAACCACAGGGGTCGGGATCCAGAAATGGTCACACTCTGTACTTAAAAACTAACTCAGTGGGAATCGATTGCCTATGCCATGATTCAGAGGTTTAAAGTGACAACGTTAAAGGTCCAGTTTTGTAGACTTGTCATGTGACCTTTGAGGCAGCAGTGATGGGGTGGGAATGAACAAAAAAGCAAGGCATGGATTAATGCGAACAAGTTCACCTCTTAGCAACTGGTTAAAGTACCCACAGTGTTTGATCTTTTACCTTTTAGTTTACTTAGAGGTTGCTTGAACAAGCTATCAAGGAGCTGCCCACACCAATAGAACCATACCCAGATTTTTTAAAAAAATCAGTGCCTTCAGTAATAGAGAAAATAAATG